>NC_082708.1:25194530-25497560 GCF_030144855.1 Hypanus sabinus | reverse complement strand
ACCTCTATCGTCCCCCCTCAACCTTCTATGCTCCAAAGAATAAAGACCTAACTTGTTCAACCTTTCTCTGTAACTTAGGTGCTGAAACCCAGGTAACATTCTAGTAAATCTCCTCTGTACTCTCTCTAGTTTGTTGACAACTTTTCTATAATACGGTGACCAGAACTGTACACGATACTCCAAATTTGACCCCACCAATGCCTTGTACAATTTTAACATTACATCCCAACTCCTATACTCAATGCTCTGATTTATAAAGGCCAGCATACCAAAAGCTTTCTTCACCACCCCATCCACATGAGATTCCACCTTCAGGGAACTATGCACCATTATTCCTAGATCTCTCTGTTCTACTGCATTCCTCAATGCCCTACCATTTACCATGTATGCCCTATTTTGATTAGTCCTACCAAAATGTAGCACCTCACACTTATCAGCATTAAACTCCATCTGCCATCTTTCAGCCCACTCTTCTAACTGGTCTAAATCTCTCTGCAAGCTTTGAAAACCTACTTCATTATCTGCAACGCCACCTATCTTAGTATCATCTGCATAGTTACTAATCCAATTTCCCATCCCATCATCCAGATCATTAATGTATATGACAAACAACATTGGACCCAGTACAGATCCCTGAGGCACACCACTAGTCACTGGCCTCCAACCTGACAAACAGTTATCCACCACAACTCTCTGGCATCTCCCATCTAGCCACTGTTGAATCCATTTTACTACTTCAATATTAATACCTAACAATTGAACCTTCCTAACTAACCTTCCATGCGGAACCTTGTCAAAGGCCTTACTGAAGTTATAGAGACATAGAAAATAGGTGCAGGAGAAGGCCATTTGGTCCTTCGAGCCTGCACCACCATTCAGTATGATCATGGCTGATCATCCAACTCAGAACCCTGTACCTGCTTTCTTTCCATACCCCCTGATCCCTTTAGCCACAAGGGCCATAATCTAACTTCCTCTTAAATATAGCCAATGAACCGGCCTCAACTGTTTCCTGTGGCAGAGAATTCCACAGATTCACCACTCTCTGTGTGAAGAGGTTTTTCCTCATCTCGGTCCTAAAAGGCTTCCCCTTTATCCTTAAACTGTGACCCCTCGTTCTGGACTTTCCCAACATCGGGAACAATCTTCCTGCATCTAGCCTGTCCAATCCCTTTAGAATTTTATACATTTCAATAAGATCCCCCCCTCAATCTTCTAAATTCCAGTGAGTATAAGCCTAGTCGATTCATATGAGGAAAGACTGGAAGTCCTGCCATCCCAGGAATCAATCTGGTTAACCACTTTTGTACTCCCTCTATGGCCAGAATGTCTTTCCTCAGATTAGGGGACCAAAACTGCACACAATATTCTAGGTGCGGTCTCACCAAGGCCTTGTACAACTGCAGTAGAACCTCCTTGCTCCTGTACTCAAATCCTTTTGCTATGAATGCCAACATACCATTTGCCTTTTTCACCGCCTGCTGTACCTGCATGCCCACCTTCAATGATTGGTGTACAATGACACCCAGGTCTCGTTGCATCTCCCCTTTTCCTAATCGGCCACCATTCAGATAATAATCTGTTTTCCTGTTCTTGCAACCAAAGTGGATAACCTCACATTTATCCACATTAAATTGCATCTGCCATGAATTTGCCCACTCACCTAAGCTATCCAAGTCACCCTGCATCCTCTTAGCATCCCCCTCACAGCTAACACCGCCGCCCAGCTTTGTGTCATCTGCAAACTTGGAGATGCTGCATTTAATTCCCTCGTCTAAATCATTAACATATAATGTAAACAACTGGGGTCCCAGCACTGAGCCTTGCGGTACCCCACTAGTCGCTGCCTGCCATTCTGAAAAGGTCCTGTTTACTCCCACTCTTTGCTTCCTGTCTGCCAACCAGTTCTCTATTCACATCAATACCATACCCCACCCCCAATACCGTGTATTTTAAGTTTGCACACTAATCTCCTGTGTGGGACCTTGTCAAAAGCCTTTTGAAAATCCAAATATACCACATCCATTGGTTCTCCCCTATTCACTCTACTAGTTACATCTTCAAAAAATTCTATAGGATTCGTCAGACGTGATTTTCCTTTCACAAATCCATGCTGACTTTGTCCAATGATTTCACCACTTTCCAAATGTGCTGTTATCACATCTTTGATAACCGATTCTAGCATTTTCTCCACCACCGATGTCAGGCTGACCGGTCTATAATTCCCCATTTTCTCCCCCTCCTTTTTTTAAAAGGTGGGGTTACATTAGCCACCCTCCAAACCTCAGGAACTAATCCAGAATCTAAGGAGTTTTGAAAAATTATCACTAATGCATCCACTATTTCTTGGGCTACTTCCTTAAGCGCTCTGGGGATTTATCTGCCTTTACTCCCTTCCATTTACCTAACACCACTTCCCTACTAACATGTATTTCCCTCAGTTCCTCCATCTCACTAGACCCTCGGTCCCCTACTATTTCCGTAAGTCCATATAGACAACATCCACTGCTTTACCCTTGTCAACTTTCCTAGTAACCTCTTCAAAAAAATTCAATAAGATTTGTCAAACATGGCCTTCCACACACAAATCCATGTTGACTGTTCCTAATCAGACCCTGTCTATCCAGATAATTATTTATACCATCTCTAAGAATACTTTCCATTAATTTACCCACCACTGATGTCAAACTTACAGGCCTATAATTGCTAGGTTTACTCTTAGAACCCTTTGTAAACAATGGAGCAACATGAACAGTACGCTAATCCTCCGGCAACATCCCTGTTTCTAATGACATTTGAAATATTTCTGTCAGAGTCCCCAACAGAGTTCAGAGTTGATTATTCCCAAACACATCTAATAACTGTTATCCCCATATTATGAACAATGCTAATTAGGCTATCTTTTTCTGCCAATTATTTTATTAAAGGATATCTTTAAATTGAGATGAATGCTCAAGGGATAGGACTTAGCAAAAACATCTATATCCAACATTTAAAATTTTTTTATTGAGATACAGCATGCAATTGGCCCTTCAGGCTGTGCTGGCCAGCAATCTCCTAGTGATAGAGTTGACGTGGATAGGCTTTTTCCACTGAGAGTAGGGGAGATTCAAACAAGAGGACATGAGTTGAGAGTTAGGGGGCAAAAGTTTAGGGGTAACACAAGAGGGAACTTCTTTACTCAGAGTGGTAGCTGTGTGGAACAAGCTTCCAGTAGAAGTGGTAGAGGCAAGTTCGATTTTGTCATTTAAAAAAAAATTTGGATAGGTATATGGACAGGAATGGAATGGAGGGTTATGGGCTGAGTGCAGGTAGGTGGGACTAGGTGAGAGTAAGCATTCGGCACGGACTAGAAGGGCTGAGATGGCCTGCTTCCGTGCTGTAATTGTTATATGGTTATTATATGGATAACCCTCGCCTAACCACAGGACAATTTACAATAGTCAACTAACCTACTGAAAGATTTATTTTTGGACTGTGAGAGGAAACCGGAGCACCCAGAAGAAATCCGCAAGGTCACGAGGAGAATATACAAGCTCCTTACAGGCAGTGTTGGGAATTGAACCCAGGTTGCCTGTATTTTAAAGCGTTGTGCTAACCACTACACTACGTGCCACCCTGAACTGTAGTGGCAATAGTATTAACTGTCTAGTGTAATGTTGGTAATAGTATTAATTTGAATTAAAATAAATAATTTGACTAATTGGCCTTTGCTTGCCAGCAAATAGCTTGTGGGATAGAAACATAGAAAACCTACAGCACAATACAGGCCCTTTGGCCCACAATGCTGTACCAAACATGTGCTTTAGAAATGACCTACAGTTACCTATACCCCTCTATTTTTCTAAGCTCCATGTACCTATCCAGGAGTCTTAAAAGACCCTATTGTATCTGCCTCCACCACCATTGGTGGCAGCCCATTCCATGCACTCACCACTCTCTGCGTTTAAAAAAAAACAACTTACCTCTGACATCTCCTCTGTACCTACTCCCAAGCACCTTAAAACTTGTGCACTCTGATGTTAGCCATTTCAGCTCTGTGAAAAAGCCTTGGACTATCCACACAATTAATGTCCCTCATCATCTTTTACACGTCTATCAGGTCACCTCTCATCCTCCGCTGCTCCAAGGAGAAAAGGCCAAGTTCACTCAACCTATTTTCATAAGGCGTTCTCCCCAATCCAGGCAACATCCTCGTCAATCTCCTCTGCACCCTTTCTATGGTTTCCATGTTCTTCCTGTAGTGAGGTGACCAGAACTGAGCAGCGTACTTCAAGTGGGGTCTGACCAGAGTCCTATATAGCCTGTAACATTACCTCTCAGCTCTTAAACTCAATCCCACAGTTGATGAAGGCCAATGTACCATATGCCTTCTTAACCACACAGTCAACCTGCACAGCAACTTTGAGTGCCCTGTGGAATCGGACCCCAAGATCCTTTTGATCCTCCACACTGCCAAGAGACTTCCATTAATACTATACTCTGCCATCATATTTGACGTACCAGAATGAACCACCTCACACTTATAACCATATAACAATCACAGCACGGAAACAGGCCATCTCGGCCCTCCTAGTCCGTGCTGAACTCTTAATCTCACCTAGTCCCACCTACCCGCACTCAGCCCATAACCCTCCACTCCTTTCCTGTCCGTATACCTATCCAATTTTACCTTAAGTGACACAACTGAACTGGCTCTACTACTTCTACAGGAAGCTCTTTCCACACAGCTATCACTCTCTGAGTAAAGGAATACCCCCTCGTGTTTCCCTTAAACTTTTGCCCCCTAACTCTCAAATCATGTCCTCTCATTTGAATAAAACGAGGTTATCTGGGTTGAATTCCATTTGCAACTTCTTAGCTCAGTTTTGCATCCTATTGATGTTGTGCTGTAACTTCTGACAGTGCTCTACACTGTCCACAACACCCCCAACCTGTGTCATCAGCAAATTTACTAACTCATCCCTCCACTTCCTCATCCAGGTCATTTATAAAAATCATGAAGAGAAATCACAAACGGATCCCTGAGGCACACCACTGGTCACCAGCCTCCATGCAGAATATGATCCGTCTACAACCACTCTTTGCCTTCTGTAGACAAGCCAGTTCTAGATCCACAAAGCAATGTCCCCTTGGATCCCATGCTTCCTTACTTTCTCAATAAGCCTTGCATGAGGTATCTTATCAAATGCTTTGCTGAAATCCATATACACTACATCTACAGCTCTACCTTCATCAATGTGTTTAGTCACATCCTCAAAAATTTCGATCAGTCCTGTAAGGCACGACCTGCCCTTGACAAAGCCATGCTGACTATTCCTAATTATATTGTGCCTCTCCAAATGTTTATAAATCCTGCCTCTCAGGATCTTTTCCATCAACTTAGCAACCACTGAAGTAAGACTCACTGGTCTATAATGTTATGATCCCAGCCCCCTCCTTTGTGAGAATCGCAAGAGCACCTGTCAGTAGACCCAGTAGGAGAGAGAGAGAGAAATGTGCCAAATTCCAGGTCCCACCAGGGATACGGAATAAAGACAACAGTGACTATTGTCTCATGGAGACCACGTGAAAAGCCCTCGGGCAAGGTGGGCTGGTTGAGAGAGAGATTGCATCATCCCAACCTGATTGACACCTGTGACCCCATGAGGAAGTATAAAGGAGAGTCTCGGGGGGACAGCCCCTTAGACGCACCCAGAAGACACGAGAGAGTGATCCCGCAGCAGCGGGAAGCCATTCTGAAGGAAGCCACGTGCGTTAGATTCCGGGATTGGAATTTGTGGCTGGAATCACAGAAAACCGCTTTTAACTAACATCGGGGAGAGGGAACCAACACTCCCCCGATTTCATGGAAGATTCATCAAGACTCGGCAAGTTCTTTCTCTTCTCCCCCCAATCGCTCTCTCTCTCTCTCGGTCGCCCCACGCAAAACCCAGTGATTTTCAAAGGGCTGAGGCCTGCAGACTTTCAGAGTGACTTTTATATTTCCAACGGACAATCTATTAACCCCTAGACACCAGCAGAGCTCACTTAATGATGAGTATTACTATACCCGTGCTTTAGATTGAGTGTTGACGATGTGCACTATTTGAATTTATGTATTAACCCTACTTTTGTGTCCCTTTATAAATAAAAAACGTTTGAAAATAGTGACAACAGACTTCAACAGACCTCTCTATCTTTGCTGGTAAGTTATCCAGTTACGGGATACGTAACAATAATTTCTTGGGCTATCTCTACACCCTTTCTTGAGTAAGGGTGTAACATCTGCAATCCTCCAGTCCTCTGGAACCCCTCCTGTCCCCATTGATGATCCAAAGATCATTGTCAGAGGCTCAGCAATCTCTTCTCTCGCTTCCCACAGTGGTCTGGGGTACATCTCATATGGTCCCAGAGACTTATCCAACTTGATGCTTTCCAAAAGCTCCAGCACATCCTCTTTCTTAATGTCTACATGCTTAAGCTTTTCAATCAGCTGTAAGTCATCTCTAAAATCGCCAAGATCCTTTTCTGTAGTGAACACTGAAACAAAGTATTCATCAAGTACCTCTGCTCTCTCCTCCGGTTCTAGACGCACTTCTCCACTGTCACACTTGATTGGTGCTATTCTCTCATGTCTTATCCTTTTGTTCTTCACTTACTTGTAGAATGCCTTAATCCTGTTCGCCATAGGATTTCTACTGCCTTCGCACCCAAGGTAAATGTGTTGCCTAACAACCTGGTTACTGAAGGACAAAATGTCACCTCAGATAATTTGCCAAACACTTGATACTTAGCCAAAAATAATCTACACAGAAGCTGCCTAACCACCACAGGGCAGGCTTTTGTCTACACGAGAGGTAATGCAATGTGGTTGAACCTGAAGCGATTTCACAGTTTGTGATCAATCAAGAGTGGACCGTCAATGCCACTATCGCTTGCAATATCCACATCGTGTAAGTAAGTGGGAGCGAATACACACTTTTCCAATCCTTGCAAAGTGTCATCAATGGTGCCGTCAAGCAACATTTCCCACCAACAACCTGTTCACTAATACTCAGTGTGACCATAGGACGCAAGAGCAGAATTAGATCTTTGGTCCCGTCAAATCTGCTGCACCTTTTGATCATGGCTGATTTATTTTCTCTTTCAACCCCATTCTGCCTTCTCCCTGTAACTTTTACCACCCTTACTAATCAAGAACCTATCAAACTCCACTTTAAATTTCCCCATGATTTGGCCTCCACAGCCACCTCTGGCAGTGAATGCCACAGATTCACCACTCTCTGGCTAAAGAAATTCTTCATTTTTATTCTAAGGGACATTTTTTTTCCAAGGCTGTGCTGCCTGGTCCTAGGCTTACCCGCTATTGGAAACATCCTCCATGTCCACTCTAACTAGGCCTTTCAATATTCGATGGGCTTCAAGTTCTTCTGAACTCCAGGGAGTACAGGACCAGAACCAGCAAATGCTCCTGATACATTAACCCTTTCATTCCTGGGATAAACCTCTGGACCCTTTCCAAAGCCAACACATCATTTCTTAGATATTGTATATGGCCCAAAACTGGACACAATACATATGGGTAGGTGGGTGAGGGAGGGGAAATGAACTAAGAAGTTGCAAGATAATAGGAGAAAAACCCACGTTCCCCCTCACATGGTCTCACTTACCACCTGCCAGCTTGTACTTCTAAACACAAGAGATTCTGCAGATGCTGGAAATCTAGAGCAACGCAAAATGCTGGAGGAACTCATCATACCAGGGAGCATCTACGGGAATGAATAAGCAGTTGATGTTGTGAACCGAGATCCTTCTTCAGGACTGGAAAGGAAGGGGAATGTCAAATGAAAAGGTGGGGGAGGGAAAGGAGGATTAGAAGATGATGGATGAAGCCAGGTGGGTGGGAAAAGTAAAAAGCTGGAGAAGGAGGAATCGGGAGAGGGGACTAGGCCCTGAGAAAAAGGGAAGAAGGAAGGACAGCAGGGGCAGGTGAGGGGAAGTGACAAGAGCTCAGTGTGGGGAATAGAAGAAGAGGGAAAGAGGAAGGAACAAAAATTACTGGAAGGAGGAATCAATGTTTATGCCATCAGGTTAAAGACTAGCTAGACTATGAGGTGTTGCGCCTCCATACAGAAAGTGCCCTCATCATGGCAAAAAAGGAGGCGTGTCAGAACAGGAATAGGGATAAGCATTAAAATGGTTGGCCACTGGGAGATTCCACCTTTGGCAGATGGAGTGAGGTGCTTATGGCAGGTGTCACCATTGTAGAAGAGGACACATCAGATACAACTGGTGACCCCAGCAGATTTGCAGATGCAACATTATCTCACCTGGAAGAACTATTAGGGGCCCTGAATGGGAGGAAGGGAGGAGGTGAATGGGCAGGAGCAGGATTTCTGTTGCTTGCAGGGATATGTGCCAGGAGGGCCATTAAGACAAATGGACAAGAGAATCACAGAGGGAGCTGGGGGGTGGGGGGGCACGGTAAGTAAAGATCTGTTTGGTGATAGGATCCTGTTGAAGCTGGCAGAAGTTGTGGAGAATGATGTGTTGGTTGCAGAGGCTCATGGGCTCGTGGGTAGGACAAGAGGAATTCTGTCACTGTTAAGGCAGCAGGAAGGTGGGGGTGAGCATGGAAGTCTGGGCAGTGAAGACAGAAATGAGAGCAGCATCGATGATGGAGGAAGGGAAAGCTTATTCTTTGAAGAAGGACATCTCTGATGTTTAGAAAGGAGAGCCTCATTCTGGGAACAGGTATGGCAGAATCAAAGGGCCTGAGAAAACAAAATAGCATTTTTACAGAAGACAAGAGTAGGAATTGGTAGGATTATAAATGATGTCAGTAGACCGTTGGTCTCCAGTAAGGGAGACAGAGAGTTCAAGGAAGAGGAAAGGTGTAAGAAATGGACAAAGTTAATTAAAGGGCATGGTGGAAGTTGGAGGCAGAGTTGATGAAATTGACAAGGCTCAGCATGGGTGCACAAAGCAGCAGCAAGCACCAATGCAGTAATCGATATATGGAGAAAGGAAGAGTTGGGGAACATTGCTAGGGAAGACTGGGAATATGGATCCTAACAAAAAGGCAGCGATAGCTGGGGCTTGTAACTACCCCATGAAACCAATGAAAAGGCAGTCATAGCTGGGGCCCATGTGGGTGCCCATGGCTAGCCCTTGGGATTGTACTCTTTAACCTCCCCTCCACCTTCTTATTTTTCATTGTCTTGCAGCCTGCAACACCACATCAGAGGCAATACACTGCCTTAACAAACAGTGCAAATAATTGTCTTCGACTTATTTCATGTGATCACAGGACATTGGTAATGTAGAATACTGCAAGTGTTATTCACAGATTCATTGGTGAGACCGATGGCAGGGGAGCAGGCCCTCATTCCACGGAGTCGCCTGTTGCAGCCACCTAGGGGACGAGATACCGGAGCAGTGTGGGAGGGAGCAGAGGTCTGGCAGACATACTGGAGTCCATGCTGGATTGGGGCCGGCTCCCCCTGCCAGATCTACTTGGTGGAAGACAAGCTGGAATGTGTTCGTCTGTGGCTGCACTAGTGCGTATTGAGAACTGATGCAAGGTTGTAGAGATGAGACTCCAGGACAGCATCCCACGCACCATCAATCTACAGGCCATGACACTCAGGGACCTGTGCTATATTATTTTTAAACTTTTTTTTCCTGCTATTGTGTATGTGCTATGTGTGCCCTGTGCTGTGTGACTGTTTAGTATCATGTTCTGTACATCGTTCCCTGAGTAAGGCTGCTGTGCTTGGTTGTATTCATGTGTATGGTTGAATTACAATTAAGCTTGAACCTAACAGCTTTGATCGGTGGAAGGATCTCGGGGTCCAAGTTCATAGCTCCATGAAAGTGATGACACAGGACGATAGGGCGGTAAAGGAGGCACATGGCAGGCTTGGCTTTACTAGTCAAGGAATTGAATTTGAGAATTGTGAATTTACAGTCTGTTGCAGCTTCATAGAGCTCTGCATTTAGAATTTTGCATTCAGTCTCCCCCATTACAGAGAGGGTGCTGAGACTTTGCAGAAGAGGCTTACCAAGTAGTTGTCTGGATTAGAGGACATGTGCTAGGAGAGGTTGCACGCACTTAGGTTGTTTTTTTCTGGAGTGGCGGAGAGCAAGGGAAAATCTACAGTACAGTACAGAACAGCTTAGTCAAAAGACCAAGAAGCAATGAGGTTGTAAGATTATGAGAGGCATGCGGTTGCAAGAAAAAGTTTGTGAACCCTTAATTACCTTGTTTTCTGCATCGACTCATTAAATGTGGTCTGATCTTCATCCAATTCGCAATAGCAGACAAACACAATCTGCGTAAACTATTAACAAACAATTGTACTTTACAGTTGTCTTTATTGAACATATTGTTTAATCATTTACAGTCCGGGCTGGAAAAAGTATGTGAATCCTTGCATTTAATAACTGTCCTTTAGCAGCAATAACCTTCACCAAACGTTTCCTGTAGCTGATTAGACTTGCACAATGGTAAGTATAATTTTTAGACTATTCCTCTATACAAAGCTGTTTCAGCTCATCAATAGTTCTGGGATACCTTGCATAAACAGCCCTCTTCAGGTCCTGTCACAGCATCTCGATTGGATTAAGGTCTGGACTCTGACTTGGCCATTCCAAAATACAATATTTCTTATTTTAAACTATTCTGTTAATTTACTTTTGTTTAGAATCGTCTTGTTACATCATCCAACTTCTATTAAGCTTCAGGTGACAGACCACTACTTTGACATTCTCCTGCAAAATGTCTTGATACAATTTTGAGTTCATTGTTCCCCCAATGATTGCAAGCTGTCCACCCCCTGAAGCAACATAGCAGACCCAAGCCATGATGCTCCTTCCACCGTGCTTCACAGTTGGGATGTGATTTTGGTGTTGGTGTGCAGTACTCTTTTCCCTCCAAACTTATTGGTGTGCATTTCTGCCAAAAAATTCAACTTTTGTCTCATCTGTCCACACAACATTGTTGCAGAAGTGAACTTGAGAGGTCCAGCAGTTTTGTTTTGGAAAGCTGTTTCCTCTGTGGTGTCCCTCCACAAATACCATTCTTGCTCAGTGCTTTTCTTATAGTGGTCACATGAACAGAGACTTCAGCAAGTTCCAGATTTCTACAAGTCTTCTGTTACCCTTGGGTCCTTTTTCACCTCCTTCAGCATTGCATGTTGTACTCTTGGTATGACCTTTGTAGAATTCCCACTCCTAGGGAGAGTAGCAACAGTACTGAATTATCTCCATTTGTAGACAATTTCTCTTACTGTCGACTGATGTTCAGATTTTTTAAAATGTTTTTGAGGCCTTTTCCAGTTTCATGCATCTCTACAATTCTTCTTCTAAGTTCATCTGAAAGTTGTTTCAATCAATGCATGGTGCACATAAACAGATTTTTCTTGAGAAGAGCAGGCTCTGTCAGTAACCTGACTTTGTATGTGTTTTTGTTTTTAATATAGGGCAGGTCACCTCCACAAGCCACACCTCCAATCTCATTCCATTGATTGGAACACCCAACTCCAAATAGCTTTTGTACGAAGCATTATTCCACAGGTTCACATATTTTTTTGAACCCAGACTGATAGTTCAAATGGTGCACTTAGTATTGACAAGGAGAACAATTGTTGTGTGTTTTATTAGTTTAGGCAGATTGTTTGTTATTGTGACTTAGATGAAGGTCAGACCACATTTTATGAGTAATTAATGCAGAAAACCAGGCAATTGCAAAGGGTTCACAAAACTTTTCTTGTAACCGTATCGTTATCCCAAGGTTGATGTATCTAATACCAGAGGTGATTGAGAGATAAATTCAAAGGAGAGTTCTGGGGCAAGTTTTTAAAAAAAAGACAGAGTGCTGGATGCCTGGAACACATTCCCTGTGGTGGTGGTGGTGGAGACAAATACAGGAAGTGTACAAGAGGTTCTTAAGATGGATTATGAGTGTACAGGAAATGGAAAGATATTGCTATTGAGTGGGAAGAAGGGATTAGGTTGGTTGGGCATTTGATTACTGATTTAATTAGTCATCAAATTAGTAATTTATAAAGGCTTGTTCCTGTGCTGTACCATTCTATGTTCCATAGCAAAAGATTCTGAAGACAAAGGGAAGAAAAGAGAAGTGATTAAAGAACAGATTTTATACACAAGACAGATGAAGAAATAGGTATTACTGTATGTAAAGGAACAGTTCATATAGATGGGCATATTGTCAACTTCCCCATTCCTTGCACTCATAAAGAGAGGGTAAATGGACGTCTAATTCTGCTGTTTTACCACAAGGTGGTGCTAAAATCCAGCAACTGAGTAGCGACCAGCACAGCTCTGCCAAAGTTACACTGATTATACTCCAACATTGCATTTCTCAGCACACAGGAATGTAAAGTTGTGGTGCTCATGGTAAGGAATGCTCATGAAAGGCTCTGTCAAGATAGACGTGGCACAGGGAGTTCATTGATGAGCTTCAGCCTCTAAACGTGGGATTTATTTTTATAATTTTTAAAAGAATGAAGTATTTCAATTTTTAAAACTAGATTTCTGTCTATCATAACCAAATAACCCAGTGGGCTGTTGTATTTTCCTATGTTTGTGGTGTGTCTAACTTTAATCCTGCTAACAGCAACCTTTGGCCCAATGAGTGAGGAACAAAGCTCAGTTTCTGAAAAACTTTATTTATCTCAAAAAGTACAACCCAGAGAATTGTGTTTCAATCAAAGAACACAAAGTGAGATCTCACTGCTTCCATAAACTTTGGGTCTGCGTGCTCTGTCCAGAGTAAACAGCGACCAGCAAACATTGTGAAGCTCATTATGATGACAAAAGGAAAATCAGAAAAACCGAATGTAGTTTTCAGTCTCCAAATGCACTGCCATAATCTTTATGATCCCATTGCCCTTTTAAATACAAATGAAAGTCAAAATGCTGGATACATAATTATAACTTATCACTTACCAACACATTCCCATTTCTAAAACATCCACTTTGCATCTTAAAAACAAAGGGTTCATTAACTCTTGCCCTCACAAAAACAGCTCAACTTGGAACTTAATACTGGTAGAGAAATCCGTTATCTGCATCATCTTAAAAACACATTGCAATGCTTTTTTGGGGATGTAATACCAAGGAATACGTTTCATTCTTTAAACTGAAAATAAATTTAAGATGTATTTCACTGAACATACAGGATGACCAGATATTGCAGTGATTTGCTTCTTAAACTTGAGCATGTGAACGAACGAAGCCCATCTGTTGCAACTGCAACAGAAATCTCAAACCATAATTACTGTTTGGATTGAAGAATTCTTTATAGCGGATACGAATTATAATCACGTGGCAGGAAGCGAAAATAGTGATAAGTTATGGCTGAGAACTGGATCCCTGCACAGGAACACCTGCTCACAAATATCTTTGTGCAGCTTCACTTTATTGTACACTGAAGTTGGGCAAAGGAATTTGAGAGAAGAGTTTCTGGACAACAAGGTTCAGCTTCATCAACATTCCACTTTAAGGGGTGTCATACTGTGCTTGTAGTCAGGTTCTGTGCATCACCTACAGCTGCACATTAGTTCTCATGGGGGAAGTTAGAATTATTTGACCAGGGATCAGAACTTCGCCTTCCAGGGGTGGGTCTCCAAATATTATCGAGGTTCTTCCAGGGATCAAACATTCGCCCAAGGTCATCTATTAGGCCAGGTGTTGGGTTCTCTCCTCCTATAAGGTCAACGCTTGCCATTGAGTTGTTGCTTGTGGGAGTGTTGAAAGTCAGGCTGTTGTCTCGACAGGTGGACCAGATTGGGTTGCTGAAGGGAGTGGTGGACCAGAGGCTGTTGTTGGAGTTACCCAAAAGGATTGACTAAAGTGAGAAGGAAACAAATAAAAGTTCATTTAAAATTGTTATGGGTACCAGATATTGGCACAAGAGCAAGGAACTGTTAATTCACGACTAGGAAAGACTGCATGATAAAAAACAAAGTTGGAATAAACATTATTCAGTCACAAACAGCTGAGCAAACTGCAAGGTATTTATTTCTAAGGCTCCAAGTTTAATTTTCTGACTGTGCTGTACCTTTCATAAAGGAAGCTAGTGATACTACAACCAGCACATCATTTCACTGATCACAGTGCAATTGCCGAAATGGAGGTTCCTTTGTTTTTTGTTTGAAGTGGTGGTCAATGCAATTAAGGTACACCAACCGAGCTGTTGGGTAGGTGGATTTCAGGCTTTTACAGTAACAGACAAGGTCATGTAATTTAGTTCCAAACTGGAGATTTGTACAATTTGCCATGCCGATCCTGTGGTGACAGCACTGACATTCAAGGTAGTTGACATCATGGCTTGAAGAGGGGCCAATGAGGCTCTGTCACCTCTAGGTTGTATCTTGCAAAGGATCACAACGCAGTGGAGGAAGAAGTGAATATTGCAATTGGATGAAATGTCTCTAACATTGGTTGCTTTGACCAGAAAGGTGTGGAGCTTCTCAGGCAAACCATACTCAACTTTTCATGTGGCTATTCACCATGCTCCTGGCTTGTGCCTTATGTCTGGTGGACAAAGCACTGACCGGTCAAGATGCATCTCACCTGCCACAGGACACCCAACCTCTGGGCTGTTGTTGCAGCTATCACTGTACGTTTCAAACCTGCTTCCCTGGGCAGAGAATTCCACAGATTCAATATTCTCTGGGGAAAACAGTTTCTCCTAACCTCTGTCCTAAATATACTGCCCCAAATGTTGAGTCCATGTCCCCTATCTAGTCTCACTTATAAACTGAAACAACTTTCCTGCTTTTATGCTATCTATCCCTTTAATAATGTTATACAAAATCCTCTCTCATTCTTCTGAATTCCAGCGAGTATAGTCCCAGGTGTCTCATTCTCTCCTCAAGAGGCTAACCCCAATGCCTCCAGAATCAAACTGGTGAATGTCCCCTGCACTGCCTCCAAAGCAGGAATGTCTTTCCTAAAGTATCCTCAAGGTCTTGGTAGTCAGGGTAGAGAAAAGTCACAAAATTGTGAAGAGACGACCAGGAGTCTCACAGCTTGGGCTCAACGGATGCTTGCCATATTACGATTTAATTCCAGAGTGTATGACCTTTCCTCTGAACCTCAAACCCAATGCACAAATACAAAATACACTTTTTCTCCACTTGTTAAGAGATCAAATATCAATTCCTTTCAGCCACTTGTATATAAATCTGCATTCCAGCACATCACAAGCACCAGTCTGTCTGCCATCAAGGACATATATATACAGAATGGTGCCAGAAAAAGGCTGGCAATATCATGAAGGATCTCACCCACGCTGCTCATGGACAGTGTGTCCCACTCCCATCAGGCAAGAGGCTACACAGTATCCATACCAGGATCACTAGTCTCCAAAAGTTACTTCCCCCCAAGCCAACAGGTTGATCAACACCTCCAGCCATTAACCCTTCCTACCACCATCACTACATACATGTCACCATGTCACTTTATGTACATACTAATATAAATATATTTTATATAAAATATAAAAACAGCTGATTGTATTTAATTGGATTGATTTTATGCTTGTGTTTTTATTGTGTTCTTTATGCTTCATGTTTTTATGCTGCACTGGATCTAGAGTAATCATTTTGTTCTCCTTTACATTGATGTAGTAAAGAATGATTATAAACAATCTTGATATCCTTCCACACAAACTTCCTTTTCCTTCTGTAAATGAATTATCAATAAGTGGAATCAAACTGAAGCTTGCACTGACACCGAACACATCTACTTGTTTGGTATTACTTACTGGAGTTGAGTGAGTTGGAGAGACAGTACTGGTTGGCCAGCTATTGCAAGCATCATTAGGTGCATCCCAAATCGACGTAGATGGAGAGCTGTAATCAAGCCAATTATGGCCAACTTCGTGATTGACAAAGGTTGCTCTTGAGAGTACGTGTGGGCTGAAGACTTCTGAAATAGAACAACAATGTATATCAACTATCTCTTATATATAATGGAAACAATTACTTAACTGGGACTTGTGGGGTGTTAATAATAAATATATAAGCAGCATTAGCATCCTAGACCAGGGGTAGGAAAAAAAACTTTGCTGATATGTGGCATGCACCGCCATTCCCTTATTCTTTATACGCCACACGATTTAAAAAAAACATAATGTTCATCTTTACTACCAAATGGAGAATTTTTTTTTACAACCCAACAGCATCAAGATGTTTTCAGATTAAATATTTCACGCAGCTTGGCACCAGCTGTTGGATGATATGTGTTGAAATCCTCGCAGACCCCAGTGTACACATCGGCATTTGGATAGTAAGTAGTTGGGCTGGTGGAGGTTGGCTTTTACTCTGCATATAATTTTTCTTATGTTGTGTGTAAGTGTACACCAGATATTCAGTGACAATAATGATAAACACGGTATGTAGATTAGCACTTTTATGAATATTTTTTAAAGATCTAATCATGTTTAAATAAGTTTTCTATTTCGATCTGTTATACTTTTATTAATAGCAAAACAAAGAATATATGTAAATAAACAACATAATTCATCTCTTTTCCTTAAAAAGTCCATTAATTATTATTACTCATTCGTTAATCTTTGATCATCTCTGCTTGAGATATAGCATGTGGAAGATTTAAAAAAAATATTGCCAATAGGGCCGCACCCCTGCTCCAGATGTTCTATCACTAACTACAGTAAAATTACCACTGCCAGAATAGAGTTGTATACATAAAGATGCTTAACTCCGATATGGAGATCTCTCAACCAAGGTCACCAGTCATGGACATTTACATGTAAACACCAGCAATATAAAAATTGTCTGCAGTTAATTCTCCTTTCTGGTGCACTAAACAACCAATACAGGTACAGTGACAAGTGACACTGGATTTGCATGTGGCTCTGATTTATAAACATAATCTGCATTTTACACTGCAGTACAAATCTCCTTCATAAAGATCAAGAGTCTTAGAACAGAATATTTTAAAAACGCAAAATGTATTTAACATACAGAATACTTCTCAAATGAATATCTTAATCTCAATAATAGAGTTTATACTCTATTGAGCCTTTTAAAAAAAAATCTGCAACATCATCTACCCAATTGTTAGCTCTGTGGCGCCATCAAGATTTTGGATGATACCACCAGTAAAAAGGACATTATTGTTGTTTACTAGAGCCCTGAAATTCACATTGATTGTAGATAAAGCTTCCCCAGCTCAAAACATGGATATATTTGCAAACAAGGGAAAATCTACAGATGCCAAAAATCAATGTAATTACACACAAAATGCTGGAGGAACTGACCTCAGCAGGCCTGGAAGCATCTATGGAAAAGAGTAAACAGTCAGCGTTTCAGGCCCAGACCTTTCATCAGGACCCTGTTATGTTGATGAAGTTTCTTGGCCTGAAACGTTGACTGTTTACCATTTTCCATAGATGCTGTCTAGCCTGCTGAGGTCCTCCAGAATTTGGTGTGTATTACATATACACCTGCAATCACACTTCTACTTGGGATGCAGGATTAAGCTGCCTTAAAGGGCAGATTATTTCCCCAAAGCAGCATGAGATCCCCCCTTCTCCAGTCCTTTACCTTTCCTTCCCACCTGGCTTCACCAATCACCTTCTAGCTTGCCCTTCTTCCCCTGCCCCCACCTTTTATTTTGGCCTCTTTCCCCTTTCTTCTCAGTCCTGATGAAGGGTCTTGCCCAAAATGTTGACTGTTCATGCTTTTCTGTAAGATTCTGCCTGACCTGCTGAGTTCCTCCAGCATTTTGTGTGTGTCGATTTGGATTTCCAGGATCTGCAGAATTTCTCACGTTTATTAATTAAAAATAGATAACTCAGACTATATGGCAGGCGAACCTGGACATCTCCATCTAACATTGCTAGTGGTTGTTATTTACTTTACATAATGTTAATTATTATCTGGATTCCCCTCATTGACACTGATTTTGTAAACAATTCACATCAAACTTTCATGCTCAAAAACATCCTCATTCATCATCAAGGATGCAAAGTTCAATGTAAAATTTATTATCAAAGTACATGCAACCACACGTCACCAAATATACCCTGAGATTCTTTTTCCTGCAGGCGTGCTTAACAAATCTGTTGAACAGTAACTAAATAGGATCAATGAACAAACTTTGCAAATGCAAATATAGATTAATAGCAATAAATAACAAGTGCATGAAATAACAAGATAAAGAATCCTTAAAGTGAGATCATCCGTAGTGAGAATACAAGAAATAAAATTAGTGTAGTTATCCTCTTTTGTTCAAGAATCTGATGGTTGAGGGGTAGTAACTGATCTTGAACCTAGCTCTGCAAGTCCCAAGGCACATGTACTTTCTAACTTAGGACAGCAGTGAGAAAAGAGCATGGCCTGAGCAGTGAGGATCTTTGATGATGGATGCTGCTTTTCTATGGCAATGTTTTATCTCAATGTGTTCAATGGTTGGGAGGGCTTTGCCCATGATGTACTGGGCCGAATACACTACCTTTTGTAGGATTTTCCACTTAAAGGCATAGTTGTTCCCATACCAGGCTGTGATGCAACCAATCAGCTCACTTTCCACCACACATCTACAGAAGTTTGCCAAGATTTTTGATGACATGCCGAAGCTCTGGAGACTCCCCAGGAAGCAGAGGTACTTGCATTTATATTTATATGATGGGTCCAGGACAGGTCCTCTGAGATTGTGACACCCAGGAATTTAAAGATACCGACCCTCTCCACCTCTGATGTTTACTGGCTCATGGACCTCTGGTTTCCCTCTTTGATACAATCAGTTCCTTGGTTTTACTGACATATTGAGTGAGAGGTTGTTACTGCATCACTCAGCCCAATTTTCAATCTCCCTCCATTGTGCTAATTCATCACCACCTTCGATACAGCCAACAGTGGTGCTGTCAGCAAATGACTGTGTCATCACTGGGGAGGAGGGGAGAAGGGCATGGAAAAGAGGGTCTCTTCCACACAGTGATACTTATCGATACTACTGCATATGTTCAATGATCTCTCCCATCTGTTCCACACTCCCTTTGACTCCCTACCATTAGGCAGGAGATAGAACTCTCAGAATGGGAAACAACTACTTCCACCAGGCCACAAGTCTACTGAACTTCTTGCTACTACCCAGGCTTCATACATATGAAGCACCAGTAGTGTTAAACTGTTTACTTTTTAAACGCATGTCATAAATGCACCTTACTATTTGTTAATTTGAATTGAATTGAATTTGAATTGACGTTATTACTTACATTCTTAATATAGAAGGGGAATAAAAACCTTTATGTTATGCCTTCATCTAAATGTGCAATGTGCAACTTATAGTAATTTATAATAAATAGTATGTACAACAGGACAGTCAATATAATATACAGTTGCATCAGCACGAATTAATCAGTCTGATGGCCTGCTGGAAGAAGCTGTCCTGGAGCCTGTTGGTCCTGGCTTTTATGCTGTGGTACTGTTTCCCGGATGGTAGCAACTGGAACAGTTTGTGGTTGGGTTGACTCAGGTCCCCAATGAGCCTTCAGGCTCTTTTTAGAAACATAGAAAATAGGTGCAGGAGAAGGCCATTCGGCCCTTTGAGCCTGCACCGCCATTCAGTATGATCATGGCTGATCATCCAACTCAGAACCATGTACCTGCTTTTTCTCTATACCTCCTGATCCCTTTAGCCACAAGGGCCATATCTAACTTCTTCTTAAATATAGCCAATGAACCGGCCTCAACTGTTTCCTGTGGCAGAGAATTCCCCAGATTCACCACTCTCTGTGTGAAGAAATTTTTCCTTATCTCGGTCCTAAAAGGCTTCCCCTTTATCCTTAAACTGTGACCCCTTGTTCTGGAATTCCCCAACATCGGAAACAATCTTCCTGCATCTAGCCTGTCCAATCCCTTTAGAATTTTTTACGTTTCAATAAGATCCCCCCTCAATCTTCTAAATTCCAGCCAGTATGAGCCTAGTTGATCCAGTCTTTCTTCATATGAAAGACCTGCCATCCCAGGGATCAATCTGGTGAACCTTCTTTGTACTCTCTCTATGGCAAGAATGTCTTTCCTCAGATTAGGGGACCAAAACTGCACACAATTCTGTAGGTGCGGTCTCACCAAAGCCTTGTATAACTGCAGTAGAACCTCCCTGCTCCTATACTTGAATCTTTTTGCTATGAATGCCAACACACCATTTGCCTTTTTCATCGCCTGCTGTACCTGCATGCCCACCTTCAATGATTGGTGTACAATGACACCCAGGTCTCGTTGCACCTCCCCTTTTCCTAATCAGCCACCATTCAGATAATAATCTGTTTTCCTGTTCTTGCAACCAAAGTGGATAACCTCACAGTTATCTACATTAAATTGCATCTGCCATGAATTTGCCCACTCACCAAACCTATCCAAGTCACCCTGCATCCTCTTAGCATCCTGCTCACAGCTAACACCGCCGCCCAGCTTCATGTCATCTGCAAAATTGGAGATGCTGCATTTAATTCCCTTGTCTAAATCATTAATATATAATGTAAACAACTGGGGTCCCAGCACTGAACCTTGCGGTACCCCACTAGTCACTTCCTGCCATTCTAAAAAGGTCCCGTTTACTCCCACTCTTTGCTTCCTGTCTGCCAACCAATTCTCTATCCACATCAATACCATACCCCCAATACCGTGTGCTTTAAGTTTGCACACTAATCTCCTGTCAATACCCTTGTATTAATATGGCCCTTGTGGCTAAAGGGGATCAGGAGGTATAGACAGGACCTTGTCAAAAGCCTTTTGAAAATCCAAATATACCACATCCACTGGTTCTCCCCTATCCACTCTACTAGTTACATCTTCAAAAAATTCTATTAGATTTGTCAGACATGATTTTCCTTTCACAAATCCATGCTGACTTTGTCCGATGATTTCACCTCTTTCCAAATGTGCTGTTATCTCATCTTTGATAACCGATTCTAGCATTTTCCCCACCATCAAATGTCAGGCTAACCGGTCTATAATTCCCCATTTTCTCTCCCTCCTTTTTTTTAAAAAGTGAGGTTACATTAGCCACCCTCCAATCCTCAGGAACTAATCCAGAATCTAAGGAGTTTTGAAAAATTATCACTAACGCATCTACTATTTCTTGGGCTACTTCCTTAAACACTCTGGGATGCAGACCATCTGGCCCTGGGGATTTATCTGCCTTTAATTCCCTTCAATTTACCTAACACCACTACCCTACTAACATGTATCTCCCTCAGTTCCTCCATCTCACTAGACCCTCGGTCCCCTACTATTTCCGGAAGATTATTTATGTCTTCCTTAGTGAAGACAGAACCAAAGTAGTTATTCAATTAGTCTGTCATGTCCTTGTTCCCCATGATCAATTCACCTGTTTCTGACAGTAAGGGACCTACATTTGTCTTGACCAATCTTTTTCTTTTCACATATTCATAAAAGCTTTTACAGTCAGTTTTTATGTTCCCTGCCAGCTTTCTCTCATAATCTTTTTTCCCTTTCCTAATTAAGCCCTTTGTCCTCCTCTGCTGGACTCTGAATTTCTCCCAGTCCTCAGGTGTGCCGCTTTTTCTGGCTAATTTGTATGTTTCTTCTTTGGACTTGATACTATCCCTAATTTCCCTTGTCAGCCATGGGTGCACTACCTTGCCTGGTTTATTCTTTTGCCAAACTGGGATGAACAACTATTGTAGTTCATCCATGCGATCTTTAAATGCTTGCCATTGCATGTCCACCGTCAACCCTTTAAGTATCGTCTGCCAGTCTATCTTAGCTAATTCACGTCTCATACCTTCAAAGTTACCCTTTTTTAAGCTCAGAACCTTTGTTTCTGAATTAACTATGTCACTCTGCATCTTAATGAAGAATTCCACCAAATTATGGTCACTCTTACCCAAGGGGCCTCGCACGACCAGATTGCTAACTAACCCTTCCTCATTGCTCAATACCCCATCTAGAATGGCCTGCTCTCTAGTTGGTTCCTCAATATGTTGGTTCAGAAAACCATCTTGCATACATTCCAAGAAATCCTCTTCCTCAGCACCCTTACCAATTTGGTTCACCCAATCTATACGTAGATCGAAGTCACCGATTATAACTACTGTTCTTTTATTGCATGCATTTCTAATTTCCTGTTTAATGCCATCCCCAACCTCACTACTACTGGTGTATACAACCAGTATACACCAGGTGTATAGGTGGCCTGTATACAACTCCCACCAGTGTTTTCTGCCCCTTAGTATTATGCAGCTCTACCCATATCAATTCCACATCCTCCAGGCTGTCATTCCTTTCTATTGTGTTTATATCCTCTCTAACCAGCAATGCTACCCCACCTCCTTTTCTTTCCTGTCTATCCCTCTTGAATATTGAATATCCCTGTATGTTGAGCTCCCATCCGTGGTCACCCTGGAGCCATGTCTCTGTGATCCCAACTATATCATATTCATTAATAACTATCTGCACATTCAATTCATCCACCTTGTTACGAATGCTCCTCGCATTGACACACAAAGCCTTCAGGTTTGTTTTTACAACACTCTTAGCCCTTATACAATTATGTAGAAAAGTGGCCCTTTTTGATTTTTATACACCTGTCTTTGTAAATGTCCTGAATAGTGGGACGCTCAAATCTACAGATTGCCTGGGCTGTCCGCACCGCTCTCTGCAGAGTCCTGACCAGGCAGCAATGCAGCCAGTCAGGATGTTCTTAATTGCCGCTGTAGAAAGTTCTTGGATTCAGGAGCCCATACCAAACTTCTTCAATCATCTGAGGTGAAAGAGACACTGTCGTGCCTTTTCACCAACACAGCCAGTATGTATAGACCACGTGAGATCCTCAGTGATATTTATGCCGAGGAACTTAAAGCTGTTCCCCCTCTCAACCCCAAATCCATTGATATCAATAGGGGCTAGCCTGTCTCCATTTCTCCTGATGTCCACAGCCAGCTCCTTTGTTTTTGTGACATTGAGGGATAGGTTTATTCATGGAAATATTACTTTGTGTTGTGTGTTTGAGTTATATGTACTGTGTTGTGCACCTTAGTCCAGAGGAACATTGTTTCATTTGGTGGTAAACATGGGTATGGTGGAACGACGATAAACTTGATTTGAATTTAATGGCAATTTATGTTCTCTATAGCTTCCTAATAATATGCAGATACCCTTTTATCTTATTCACTTAATATCCAGTCACCTTATCTGAACCGTTCTTACTCTGAAAAGTAGAGTGGTAATGATCTCGGCTACACATTAAATCAGGAACCACATACCCTGAAAATGCATTGGTAAGAATCTGGCAAGAGCTCAACAATGCTTTCAGTTCAGCATTTTTATCAATCAGACCAGGTAAAATGTTAAGTTGACCTGCAACTGTGCCAGTTTCTAATGACATATGAATGAATGTTGAAATTAGAGCTCAAGAGGCTCCGATGGTAACAACAACTAAGATGACAAATTGCTCAAGGCTGATGAACCATAATCTGCAGCAGAGAGACAGCAGATGAATTAATTTATCTTTGAGAATTCCCTCAATTTCATAATGGTTGTCTGAATATCTAAGAATATTTTGAGATTGTGACCATCAAGATGGATATGGGGGAACCATTGGATTTAAAAAATACATTTTCAAAAAGCATTTGATAAGATAATTGGGATCCTGGTATTTGGGGAGGGATATTTATTGGCCAAAGACACTTAAACAACAGTAACATCCTGAAGGGTATAGATAGGGTAAAAGCAAGCAGCTCCCCCCACTGAGGTTGGGTGAGATTAGAACCAGATACAGATCATGCGCTAAGGGTGAAAGATGAAATATTTAAGGGGAACTTCTTCACAAAGATGTGGAATCAGCTGTCAGCGGGAAGTAGTGAATGCTGATTTGATTGCAACATTTTGATAAATACATGGGTATATGGACGGCTATGGCCCAGGTTTGGGTTAATGGGACTAGGCAGAATAGCAGACACTAGGTGAGTTGAGGGGCCTGTTTCTGTGCTGTGGAGCTCTGGCTCTAAGACTATCAAGAGCACGTAATTTCTGTGGACGGGTGAAGGAGGTGATGATGGCTGCGGGCAAGGAAAGAAGTGCAAAGTGGATGGATTCTCTTCAACAGAAGTTTAAGGCAAGGTAGCTCAAATTTACATAGAAGGAAATGGCTGTTTCAAATGTCCCTTCTGTGCTAAGAATGGCAACATGGGTTAGGAGAAAATAAAAATCAAGGTAAAGCACCTGATCTTGCCAGCAGGGGATCATGTTTTGTGAAAAGTAACTACCCCAAATTCTAGTTGTCTTATCACCCATATGAATTCTGACAGCTAATTTTGAACCAAGGTTTCAAAGCAGTTTTCATACTAAACAGTGACCTTTTTCCAGGGAAGAATTCAAGCTGCTTTACATTAGTATCTGCTTATGTGGTCTATAACGTTACAGTAATAATCAACCACACACTGAAACACTGCAAGGTGAAATACTTGATGTTTTGATGTCACATAGCACTGCTAGTGAAGTAGCAAGGTAAGGCATCCTACTACGTCTTAGAAAAATTTGTAAAAAGTCCCAGATGTTTATGTGCTCAAAGGAAAAACACAACAGATGATACTGCATAGACTACTAAGGAAGTTCTAACAAACAAGTTACTCATTTAGTTTATCAACATTACCTCCAGTAAGATTGAAAGAATTACTTGGTCCAAAAGCTGAAAATGAGTTGGGAGTAGCAAACTCAGAAGTGGTGTTGGCATTAATACTGCATGGACTCAGCAAACTGGAGCTGAAAGGCAAAGAAGAAATGCTAAACACTCTTTTTGCACCACACTTTGAGGACTGATAAGTACTAATGACCACCTTTAGTTTTAAAGAGAAGGGTGGCATGGGAGCATAGCAGTTAGCGTAACATTATAACAGCACCACCTTCTGCCACTGCCCACAAGCAGTCTGTACATTCTCCCCATGACCGCATGAGTTTCCTCTGGGTGCCCTGGTTTCCTCCCACATTCCAAAGATATATGGGTTTTTAAGTTAATTGGTCATATAATTAGGCTCTGCAGGCTGTTACTGTGTTGCATCTCTAAATAAAGAATTTAACAATGTGCTTAGAAATTATGTTTATGAAATTTTGCTTTACATAATATTACAAAAAGTAGACTTTAATTTTAGGCTGTCATTTAGTGCTGTAATTGAAAGAAAGAGAGGTACAAAATAGAAAAGAATAGTTTTCCAGTTCAATGCCAAACTTAATTAGATAAATCACATCCATTACCTGGTATCTGACTCATCACTGTCAAAAGAAGCAACACCCGGACAATAAGGAATGTTGCCACAGGCTTCTGTTTTGTTCAAGGCTGCTTTCAGTGGACCAGTGCTCCCTGCAAATATATTTTTAAAAAATTGTGAACTGAGCATTTAATGCGGAGTTTGAGCATTCTTACAATGAATTGTTAATGTAGGTAGAGGTTAATACCTGGACTCTTGTCGTAACCTGCAGCCACAGCAGCAAAAGTAGGGTTGCCATTTTTCCCAGGGAGAGAGGGTGTTTTTGTGATTTTGGATTTGCCACTACTTGTTGGTTTACTACAATCACTGCAAGAGGAATATAGGAAAGAAAAAGAACATACTCAGAAAGTTAAGATATTGGAAAATACAGAGCATTGTATAGCTGTAAAATCAGTTGCAATCAGTTCATAAACATATATAGAATACATGCACATATTTGCATTTATGTGAATAAATGTGTGAAATATTTAACCAGCTTCACATTTCTCCAATTGAAAAGGATGCTTCTAACATGCCCAGCACATTTAATAGCTCTCAATCTGAGAATTTCAAGATCACCTTCTATTATAGATTGTACTAGACCAAAAATAATACAAGTACGTAAAAGGGAACATGAGCTATATTTTTTTAGGAACTTTGAATAGTTTGATTATAGTAGAAACTACTTATCAATAATTTGACATGGATTTAGGTGATTTCTGGTCATTCGTGACTGGAGGGTTGGGGAGGAAAGGAAGTTGCTTAACTACTGCCAGGCTGAGCTGTGCTCTTGATAGTTGAACACTTTTGATACAAGTTGGACAATCAGATTCACGAACAATGAGCATCTTTCTGCTTTGGAGTCTAGGCCAGGGGTTCCTAATCTGGGGTCACTGGACCCATGGTTAATGGTAGGGGTCCATGGCACAAAAAAAAAGGTTGGGAATCCCTGGTCTAGGCAGAGGGGTTTAACCATGCCCAAACAATTACCAATCAAACCCTAGAGAGTACAGTGGAGACACAAGAGACTGCAGATACTGGAATCTGGAGCAAAATAAATGTGAGGCACTCGGCAGATCAAGCAGTATCTGTCCTGACCCTAAATGCCAACATCCCTTGATATGCTATAGTCTGTACAGTTTAGTATTCCAGATTACAATATGTAAAGTTTGGAAATTTGATCTTGTGTTAAGTTGGCCATGAAAGATGGAACAACCTATTGACAACCAAGATTGATAATACAAAGAAAGATACTTGGACAAAGTATCAAGGGGTCTGGTTTGCCTGGCTTTCAGGAGATCACAGAGCAAAGAAAATGAATTAATATTAACCAAGCAACTAAGAAATCCATGTGCATGTTTATAAACCTTTCTTTAATTGGTTATGCTTAGCTACAGATGGGATTAGTTGGTGACTGAAGAATAAAATATGCCATCAGCAAAACAGCATAAATGAGCTGTTGGGAAAGTGATGGAGAGAGCAAAATAATAAAAAGCAAGTAATAGTCAATTTAAATAAATAGAGGAATACACCAGCTCTGTCCTACAGTTAATGTCCTCCTCCAGCTGAAAGCGTACTAGCATTCAATACGTCTAAGAACTGGATTTTCAACAAATTTAAATCCTTATTTCTGCTAGTTCAACAAATTACAATCCCAGTTTACAAATATGCAAAAAATGGATTAATTTCCAACAGGCATCTATCGAAATATTTAACCCTACTGCCAGAGGGTTAAAAGGACCTTTTTCGGGTCTAATGACACACAATTCTATTATTTCTTGTGTGGTACTCCATGTCTGAGAAGATTGTGAAAGAACTATTTGTAAAGTTGACTAGGCATGCCCAAGGAAATTGAAAACCAAGGATGGTAAATAGAAATTTAAACAAAAATATTAACATACGAATCTTACTCAGCAATACACAGGCACAAATGACTGAAGCACACCACTTACTAGGAATAACAATGATAAAACAAATGAAGGTAAGAAAGGCAGGGATAGATGATGCAATACATGAAATTATTTCAAATAAATAAAGCAAAATGGAACAGAAATCCAAGAACTGATTAAATTTATATTCACTAGAAAATTCTTTAGTCATATAGAATATCTATTTTGTCAAATATAAATTCTTCTTTTGCAAATCTAAACTTCGGCATACAGAGAAAGAAAACAAACAAGTTATGGAAAGTGAACTCTATACCTATTGTTGACAATGCTGCTGTAACTGGGAGCACGGAAAATTAAATTGTGTGATGACGCAGGTGGAGGAGATGGAGGTCCAGGCATAGGTGAACTTTGTCTCTTCAGGAAAACATCGGCATTAAGGGTCTGGATCGAGAGCTGCTGAAGACTGTCTGAACCTAGAAAAAAAAGCAAGTCCATAAATTTAAAACATCTTATGCATTAATAATCCACAATCCAATCCTTGTTTCGAAGCTTGACTTTTAAATTCTGTCTACTATACTGTAGTTAGTTTTCAATTCAAAAGGAAGCTGCAGAGTACAAACACGAACAAGTCTCTTGCTTGCAAACAAATTACACGCTCTATGGTTAACACATAACAACACCATTTCCTGTGGGATGCTTTCAAAATCACTGCACGTTGAAACTTGAAAATAGAGGTCAAATAGTATTTTGATGAATTAAATGCAAAATGCTGCGCTAGTGAAAAAAAAAATACATCCGTAATGATCAACTTACTGCTACTAGACTTGGGAACAGGTACAATGTCCCATTCTGGAGGTGGGGAGTCTTTCTCTCCCTCTGAACTGCTGCTGTTCCCCATTTCTTGGCCAGAACCACTTGACATAAACTTGACTAGTGGTGATGGTCTCCCATCTACTAGTTTACCAGGCACTAGAGATAAACAGATTTTGATAATCATTAGTTTTGGACATTATAAAGCACAACTTCTTAAAATGCATTTATAATTTAACAGAAATAAAATACTTACCTCTTTTTGGCATGCTCCTTAGCTTGGGGCAACTTGTCAATGTTGTTGATGGCATTTTGGTTGGAAAGGTTTTGCGCTGTTTGTTCTCTAATGGAGTAGTATATGGCAATTCTAGTGAGCTAAACACAAGAAAGCAACAATCAGTATTTAAGAAAATATATATCTTCTCTAAATATTTGGATGACAGATGGGCTTTACCTTGACTTAATGTCATTCTGGGTTTCCTTTTTGATATTTCCTAGGGATTTCTTTCCTTTATACTTCAACATCTGAAATACATCTGCATCATCTTTCTCTTTGACAGATGACATTGTTTTCCCTTTTTTCTTATCCGAATCTGGAGACTGCATACAAGAAAAAAAAGTTAGCCAACTTCTACCTGGAATTTTTAATCACAAATCATTTAATCCACCCTCAACATACATCCAGTTATTCAGCCAGTAACTCTACATGGATTTTCATCTTATCACTATGTCCTAGACACTAGCATCACGTCCCTCAAAGACACCTGAAATCGTTGGCAGTTGAAAATGCTTAATTGTTTACAAAAGGGTTGAGGGCATCATTTTGCATCTTATCATATAGACTGGTGGATAGTCACCCTAATTCCATCTCTCATACTCATTTACTTCAGAACCACTTTCTTGCACTAACCCATAATCAGTAGTGAATATACTCAAAATTCAGCCTCCACACAGTCCTTTGGGTGCAGTATCTTTCCACTATATACTGAACTTCAAAGACCAGGAAAACCAAGTTTTAAGTACACTGAGAAATCATGGTCTTTTACTGAAATGAAAGACAACCAACCTCTTTGAGGGGTGATTCAACGTCTGGATTGGATGTTTCAGTGGTAGTGGATGAGCTGTCTTCATTATCTGCATCTTTTAATTCATCCTCCAGTGGTTTTCCTTTTACCCGTTTGTCTTTCTCTTCACGTTTTTTCTGTGCTTTAGTTTTGCGCTGTAATTTTACTTTCCCTGTAAATCACGGCAAGAAATAGTTTGCAACTTCAGTGGAAATTTCAAAGGTTTAAGCCTTTATGTATTGGTTTGGACTAATGACAAAACATGCTTGGACAAAAGGTTTGGGTATGTAGCCTGTGTCACCATAAAGCACTTTATTGCTGCAGTAAGATCCAACTTCTTGTTGTGAGCTAATGTCAGAAAAGTAGGGCTGTATTTCTGGAGTATGTGGTTGGGGGGGTGAGAAAAACAGACCAAGACAAAGTACATCACTACACAGTTCAATCATCTGATGCCTTTCCTACAGCAGTTTTCACAGAATAGACTAACCATCTTAGGCAAGAGTGATGTGAGTGGCACTAGGCAGGTGGCAGATCTTCATTTACAAAATAAATAAAATTAAAATTTCGGTATCCTTAAAACTGTTCTCAACTTGGGACTTAAAGTTCTATAGAGAAACCAAACTTAAAACTATATGAATGGGGAAATCCAAATATTTGCATTAGCTATTTAAAACAAAAAAGCCAAGAGGTCATTCACCTCAAACCAGCTTCCCAGCTCACTAATAAAGATGGATTCAAGAATATAAGCATTAGGAGGTTAATAACTAGTTGTTGGTAGGACATTCGTTAGTAAAATGTTATTTGTTTTGTTCATTTATAAGAGATGAGGATGAATTTCTTTAGCCAAAGGGTAATGAATCTGTAGAATTTATTGCCATTGGGTTACTTAAAGCAGTGGTTGATAGGTACTTGATAGTCAGGGTGTCAAAGGTTATGCGGAGAAGGTACAAGAATGGTGGCGAGTGGGATAATAAATCAGTCATGATGGATGGTGGAACAGACTCAATGGGCCAAATAGCCTAATTCCATTCCAGGTATTATGGTCTCAAACTTCTTTACCGTGCAACATGTCACCAACTTTGGAATCATTCACAACTGAGTATTGATGCTACTTAAAATCTCATCAAGATCGTTAGAAAGATGACAGTCAGCAGATCTGGCATATTTCTGTTCACAGGCCTCCCATCTGTGAAGTAACCTTTTAATATCACCACTTTATCACTTCCATTGAGCCAATTTTGCATCCAAAAGACTAACTCACTCTAGATCACATATTCTCACCTTGTAGACCAGCCAATCATGTGGGGCTTTGTCAAAGGCCTTTCAGAAGCCTATGTAAAGTAGGTCTACGACCGTGCCCTCAACAAACCTCTTCAAAAACAAAACACAAATTTTTGAGAATTTTCCATGCACAAAGCCATGCTGGCAGTCTTCCATTCCCCATCAGGAAGGCCTTAAAGCCCTCTTGCTTCTTTCTACAATAAATATCGAACCAGTTCCCTTCCACCTTGCTGAACTTTCTTTTGCCCTGACCAAAACTCTCTTTTGACTCCTCTCTTTCCACCAAACAAAGGTATAGTCATGGGGATCCATGTGAGCCCTAGCTATGCATTGGTTATGTGGAACAGTCACAAACACGAGAAAATCTGCAGATGCTGGAATTCCAAAGTAACACACACACAATGCTGGAGGAACTCAGCAGGCCAGGCAGCATCTATGGAAAAGTTTGCAGTTGACATTTTGGGCAGAGACCCTTCATCAGGATTCTTTTCCACAGATACTGCCTGACCTGCTGAGTTCCTCTAGCATTTATGTGTTGGATATAGAATAATTCCTGTTCCGAACTTTCTCTGGTAGCACTCCATCTCTTTCTCCGTTACACTGATGAATGCATTGGTGCAGATTCTTGCACCCATGCAGAACTCAATTTTAACACTTGGCCGCCAGCTTTGCACCCTGCTCTTAAATTCATGTGATCATTTCTGATACTTCTCTCCTTTTTCTAGTTCTCAGGGGACAAACAGTCCACTAATATTTACTAGACTCCCACATTATCACAAACTACATCTCTTTCCACCTTGTCTTTCCTAAGGATGCCATTTCTTTCTCCCAGATTCTCTATCTCAGCCATATGTGTACTCACGATGAGGATTTCCGTTCCAGGACATCTGAAAGGCAATCCACTTTCAGGAAGTGTGGCTTCACTTCTGCTGTGGTTGAAGGAGCCCAATCTTGCACCTCCTTTGTCTTTCATACTTCTGTTGTCACTCTGCCTCCCTCCTAGACAGTACAGAGATAGTTTCCCTCCTACTCACCTGTCACCTCATGAGCCTCTACATCCAACTTATTATGTTTACTCATTTCCACCAGCTGCACAATCTTAACACCAGCCATATCTCCTCTGTACCCCTATCTGTCATAGGCAGGCAGCACTTCCCCTGACTCTCTGGCCCACTCATCCCTCTATATCTATCCATCCTTGACCCCTGGCACTTAAGCCTGCCAACACAGTAGATGTAGCACTTGCCCTTACAGCTTCCCACTCACCACCATGATTCAGGGACTTAAACAGCCCTTCCAGGTGAGGCAAAAGTTCACATGCATCTCTTTCAACTTTGCCTACTGCATTTGGTGCTCCTGATGAGGCAACGAGGCTAAGTACAGACTGTACAACCGTTTTGTAGAGCACCTATGCTCAGTCAACAATGGCCTTCCCGAGCTCCCAGTTACAGACCAGTTCAACTCACCTTCCATTCCTATACTGACCAGCCATACTTGGTCTTCTCTGCTACCAGGATGAAGCCCAAACTACAGGAATACCACCTTCTTGTCTACAAACCCAATGGTATGGATATTCAATTTTCTAATTCAAGATAGCCCCTTTTGTTCTTTCTCCCTCTGTCACTCCTCCCACACATCTTTTGATCTTCCTCTGGTCCTCCCATTTGTTCCCTTTCCTACTACAAAATCTGACTGTCCAGGTAGTCCCATTATCTCTGCCTGCTCCTGCCCCACTGGATGTGCCCTCATACCTCAACATTCTATTCCCCCCCCCCTTGGTTCAGTCCCTTCCCAGCTACATCTGTGACACTTCATGCTCTCAATCTCCTCACTAACTTTCAATTCCCTGGCCTTGACCACCTCATTTTCACCATGGATGTCCAGTCCCTATACACTTCTATCCCCTATCAGGAGGCCTTAAAGCTCTCTGCTTCTTTCTCAATAAAAGAACCAGCCAGTTCCCCTCCACCACCACCCTCCTCGATCTGGCAGAACTAATCCTTGCCCTTAACAATTTGTACTTCAGCTCCTCCACTTCTCCAGACTCTAGGGGTAGCCATGTCACTCATATGGGTCCCAGTTAAACCTGCATTTTTGGTGGCTATGGAGAACAGTCCACTTTCCAAGCCTTCCCTGGTAATGCTCAACTCTTCCTCCTCAGACAACTGCATTGGTGCTGCTACATGCGCTCATGTTGAGCTAGTCGATTTCATTAACTTTGCATCTAACCCTGCCCTTAAATTCACTTGGTTCATTTCTGACAACTCCCTGCCCTTTCTTGATCTCTGCCTCCATCTGGGGAGACAAACTGCCAGCTGATAGCTTTTAAAAACCTAATGATTCCAACAGCTATCTTGACTCTTCCCACCCCGTCTTCTGTAAAAATGCTATTTCTTTTTCTCAGTTCCTTCATCTCTGCCACATCTACAGTGGTATGCAGAAGTTTGGGCGCCTCAGTCAAAATTTCTGTTACTGAGAATAGTTAAGTGAGCAGAAGATGAACTGATCTCCAAAAGTCAAAGTTAAAGATGAAACATTTTTTTCAACAGTTTAAGCAAAATTAGTGTATTATTTTTGTTTTGCACAATTTTAGAGTGAAGAAAAGGAAAGGAGCACCATGCAAAAGTTTGGGCACCCCAAGAGATTTGAGCTCTCAGATAACTTTTACCATGGTTTATTCACAGTCATTGTTAGGAAATGCCAGATGATGCAAATTTCAAAGCTTTATAAATACGCCGACTCATCAAACCTTGTCCCAACAATCAGCAGCCATGGGCTCCTCTAAGCAGCTGTCTAGCACTCTGAAAATTAAAATAAATGATGCCCACAAAGCAGGGGAAGGCTATAAGAAGATAGCAAAGCATTTTCAGGTAGCCGTTTCTTCATTTTGTAATGCAATTAAGAAATGGCAGTTAACAGGAATGGTAGAGGTCAAGTTGAGGTCTGGAAGAGCAAGAAAATTTTCCGAGAGAACTGCTAGTAGGATTGCTAGAAAGGCAAATCAAAGCCCCTGTTTGACTGCAAAAGACCTTCAGGAAGATTTAGCAGCCTCTGGAGTGGTGGTGCATTGTTCTACTGTGCAGCGACACCTGCACAAATATGACCTTCATGGAAGAGTCATCAGAAGAAAACCTTTCCTGCATCCTCAGCACAAAATTCAGTGTCAGAAATTTGCAAAGGAACATCTAAACATCCAGATGTAATAGTGGCCAAAGGAACTAGGGTAAAGGATGAACTGAAGGAAATTTATATTAGGCAAGAAACGGTGTTGGATAGACTGTTGAGTCTGAAGGCTGATAAGTCCCTGGGACCTTATGGTCTGCATCCCAGAGTACTTAAAAGAGGTGGCTCAAGAAATCGTTGACGCATTGGTAATCATTTTCCAATGTTCTATAGATTCAGGAACAGTTCCTGCTGATTGAAGGGTGGCTAATGTTGTCCCACTTTTCAAGACAGGAGGGAGAGAGAAAACAGAGAATTATAGACCGGTTAGCCTGACGTCAGTGGTGGGAAAGATGCTGGAGTCAATTATAAAAGAGGAAATTATGTCACATTTGGATAGCAGTAGAAGGATCAGTCTGAGTCAGCATGGACTTATAAAGGGAAAATCATGCTTGACTAATCTTATGGAGTTTTTTGAGGATGTAACTATGAAAATGGACAAGGGAGAGCCAGTGGATGTAGTGCACCTGGACTTCCAGAAAGCTTATGATAAAGTCCCACATAGGAGATTAGTGGGCAAAATTAGGGCACATGGTATTGGGGGCAGAGTACTGACATGGATTGAAAATTGACTGGCTGACAGGAAACAAAGAGTAGCGATTAATGGGTCCCTTTCAGAATGGCAGGCTGTGACCAGTGGGGTACCGCAAGGTTCGGTGCTGGGACCGCAGCTGTTTACAATATACATTAATGATTTAGATGAAGGGATTAAAGGTAACATTAGCAAATTTGCTGATGACACAAAGCTGGGTGGCAGTGTGAAATGTCAGGAGGATGTTATGAGAATGCAGGGTGACTTGGACAGGTTGTGTGGGTGGGCAAATGTATGGCAGATGCAGTTTAATGTGGATAAATGTGAGGTTATCCACTTTGGTGGCAAGAACAGGAAGGCAGGTTTACTATCTAAATGGAGTCAAGTTAGGAAAAGGGGAAGTACAACGAGATCTAGGTGTTCTTGTACATCAGTCAATGAAAGCAAGTATGCAGGTACAGCAGGCAGTGAAGAAAGCTAATGGCATGCTGGCCTTTATAACAAGAGGAATTGAGTATAGGAGTAAAGAGGTCCTTCTGCAGCTGTACAGGGCCCTGGTGAGACCCCACCTGGAGTATTGCGTGCGGTTTTGGTCTCCAAATTTGAGGAAGGACATTCTTGTTATTGAGGGAGTGCAGTGTAGGTTCACAAGGTTAATTCCCGGAATGGCAGGACTGTCATATGTTGAAAGATTGGAGCGACTGGGCTTGTATACACTGGAATTTAGAAGGATGAGAGGGTATCTGATAGAAACATATAAGATTATTAAGGGATTGGACACGCTGGAGGCAGGAAGCTGATGGGTGAGTCCAGAACTAGAGGCCACAGTTTTAGAATAATGGGTAGGCCATTTAGAACAGAGATGCAGAAAAACTTTTTCACCCAGAGAGTGGTGGATATGTGAAATGCTCTGCCCCAGAAGGCAGTGGAGGCCAAGTCTCTGGATGCATTCAAGAGAGAGTTAGATAGAGCTCTTATTGATAGTGGGGTCAAGGGATATGGGGAGAGGGCAGGAACAGGGTACTGATTGTGTATGATCAGCCATGATCACAGTGAATGGCGGTGCTGGCTGGAAGGGCCAAATGGCCTACTCCTGCACCTACTGTCTATTGTCTAAACAAGCCTGATGCATTTTGGAAATAAGTCCTGTGAACTGATGAGGTTAAAATAGAACTTTTTGGTCACAAAGAGCAAAGGTATGTCTGGACAAAAAAGGGTGCAGAATTTCATGGAAAGAACACCTCTCCAACTGTTAAGCACGGGGGTGGATCGATCACGCTTTGGGCTTGTGTTGCAGCCAGTGGCACGGGGAACATTTCACTGGTAGAGGGAAGAATGAATTCAATTAAATACCAGTAAATTCTGGAAGCAAACATCACACTGTCTGTAAAAACGTTGAAGATGAAAAGAGGATGGCTTCTACAACAGGAAAATGATCCTAAACACACCTCAAAATCCACAATGGACTACCTCAAGAGGTGCAAGCTGAAGGTTTTGCCATGGCCCTCATAGTCCCTCAGCCTAAACATCATCGAAAATCTGTGGATAGAACTCAAAAGGGCAGTGCAAGCAAGACGGCCCAAGAATCTCACAGAACCAGAAGCTTTTTGCAAAGAAGAATGGGTGAAAATGCCCCAAACAAGAATTTAAAGACTCTTAGCTGGCTACAGAAAGCCTTTAAAGCTGTGATACTTGCCAAAGGGGGTGTTACTAAGTACTGCCACGCAGGGTGCCCAAACTTTTGCTTCAGGCCCTTTCCTTTTTTTGTTATTTTGAAACCGTAAAAAATGGAAATAGAAAAGTAATCTTGCTTAAAATATTAAAGAAACGTGTTATCTTTACCTTTATGTCTTTTGGAAAGCAGGTCATCTTTTACTTGCTTAGCTATTCACAGTAACAGAAATTTTGACCTGGGGTGCCCAAACTTTTGCACGCCACTGTATTCCCAGGATGCAGCTTTTCTTTCTTTAAAGAATGGGGTTTCCCTTTCTCCACCAATGATGCGGCCCTCACCTGCATATTCTCATTTCCCAGACATCCGTGTTCACCCCATCTTCAGTGATGGAATTCCTCATCCTTACCCAACACCTCATGATCCGTTGCACCCAAAACATTCTCCAGTTCTTCCGCTATCTTCAGTTCCTACTCCCCAACTCTCTGCTTCCAGCAAGGATCATTCCCTCAGTATTTACCCTGTCCATTTGTCCACCCTCACTAATCTTTCTCCTAGCACTTATCCCTGCAAGTGGTCAAAGTGAGTGTCACACCTGCCTATTCACCTCCACCCTCATCTCCACTCAGGGCCCCAATCAGTTCAGGCAACACTTCATCAGGGGTCATCTATTGTATGTGGTGCTCCCAATGCGGTCCCCTCTATATTGGTGAGACCTGTAGTGAATTGGGGTACCCCCTCATTGTACACCTCTGCTCCATCCACCAAAAGCAGAACTTCCTGGTAGTCTGACATTTTAATTCCCATTCTCGCTCTGTCACACCAGTCCATGGCCTCCTCTTGTGACACAATGAGGCCACCCTCTGCGTGGAAGAGTAACACCTTATATTCCATCTGGGTAGCCTCCAACCTGATGACATGAATATCGATTTCTTCATCTGGTAATAATAATTTTTAAAAATCCCTCTCCCTCACATCATCTTCTAATCCACACTCTGGCCTCCTACCCCTTCTCACCTATTACCTCCTGCTGGTGCCCCTCCTCCTTTCCATTCTCCTATGCTCCACTCTCCTCTCCTATCAGATTCCTTCTTTTCCAGCCCTTTATTTCTCCCACCTATCTGGCTTCACTTATCACCTCCTAGCAATCCCTTCTACCCACACCCTGCACCCTTTCTATTCTGGCATCTTCCCCCTTCCTTTCAAGTCCTGAAGGTGGGTCTTGGCCTGATATTTATAGCATCTACAGAATTTGTGTTTAGACACCCAGCCCCCTTCATTCCCTACCTACTCTCAACCCGCTTCACACACAAGTTTCCCTACCACATTTGGTTCTAAATGCCATTTAACTCTCCCTAATAGTCCCCATTCTGACCTCCTTCAATGATCAAAATCTAGCTCTGGTAGCCTTTTGTGTTCCTGCTGGTCTCCCTCTAGCGGCTTCACGCTCTCCTCCCCCATCTTGGCATTGTTTCTCTTTTTTATCTCAAAGTAAATTTATCAAAGTACATGCAGTATATTTTGCCATATACTACCTCGAGAGTCATTTTCTTGTAGGCATTTACAGGAAAATAAATACAATAAAATTATAATAATATACACAAACAGATAAAGGCAAACAAACAACCAATGTGGAAAAGACAAATTGTGAAAATAATTTTTTTTTAAATGGAACTGAGAATGTCAGTTGTATGGTCCTTGAAAGCTATCAGATTTGGAGTTGGGTGGGTGAAGCTGGTTCAGGAGCCTAATGATTGTAGTGTGAGAACAGCACAATGTTGTGAGGCTATGTGCAGCTCCAGTACATCACAGTATTTTCTTTTATTTTGAGTTCACACAATTTGTCTTCTTTTGCCTGTTGGCTGTTTTTCAACCTGTGTGTAATTGTTCATTGATTCCATTGAAGTTCTTTATTCCACTATGAGTGCCTGCAAGAAAATGAATCTCAGGGGTGTATATGGTGGCAAATTGGTAATAAATATAACTGTTCCTGAACCTGATGATGTGGGACCCAAAGCTCCTGTACCTCCTATCCAATGGTAGTAGCATGAAGAGAGCATGGCCTGGATGGTGGGGGTCCTTGACAGATTCTTGTGGCTGTGCTCTATTTAAATATGCTCAACGGTGGGGTGGGATTCGGCAGTAATGGACTATATCTACCACTTCCTGCAAACATTTTTTCATTCATGCATATTGGTGTTTCCATACAAGGCTGTGATGCAACCGGTTAGGATACTCTCCACTGTGCATTTATAGATACTTGTTAAAATCTTAGGTGACATGCTGAATTTATGCAAACTTTTAAGGAAGTAGAGGCACTGTCGTACCTTCTTGGTGATGGCATCTGTGTGTTGGTGTCAGGACAGATCCTCTGACATGATAACACCAAGTTACTGTCTCTCTCCACCTCCAATCCAATAATGAGGTCTGGCTTGTGGAACTCTGGCTACCTCTTGTAGTTGATAATCAGCTCTTTGGTCTTGCTGACACTGAGCGAGAGTCTGTTGCTGTGGGCACTATTCAACCAGCTTTTCAAACTCCCTCCTATATGCAGATTCATCACTTTTAATTGGGCGAACAACAGCAGTATCTTCAGCAAACTTAAAGACAGCACTGGAGTTGTACCTAGCCACACAGTTGTAAGTATAAAGAGAGCAGAGCAGGGAGCTAAGTACACAACCTTGCAGTGCATCTGTGCCGATGGTGATTGTGGAGGAGCTACTGTTGCCAATCTGCTCTGACTGGGGTCTGCAAAGGAGGAAATTGAGGATCCATTTGCTCAGGGAGGAATCGAGGCCCAGGTCTTGGGGCTTAGGGATGAGTTGAGGGGATGACAGTGTTGAATGCTGAGCTGTAGTCAATGAAGAGCATCCTGACGTATGTATCTTGATCATTCACAGCAACGCTCAAGTCTCTCTGCCTCTACATGTCACTCACCTGCCACTTTCCAACTCTACCTCTCCTAACTGCCACTACCTGCCTGTCATCTTTTGCCCCAACTCAGTCCACCAATTGCCTCAAAATCCTTTCTCACTGCTCTCCTTCTCCTCTAACACCGGGCATCTTGCCTACCCAGCTGTGTTTTGTCCTGAAACACCGACATTCCCTTTTTCCACAGACGCTGCTTTGCTCATTGAATTGTTACTCCAGATTCCAGCATCTACAGTCTCTAGTGTCTGCAATTAGTCCTTGCCTTTCAGAATGCAGATGAAATCCTGTCTTTCAGAAACCCCTTTTAACCCCCTTAACTTTTCCACCACTGAGTTAGGCCCACTAGCCAACGGTGGCCTGTCTCTTCCTTGAAGCAGTTCTTAAATAAAGGCACAACATTATCTGCTCTTCAGTCTTCCAGTATTTCACCCCCATCTAAAAATACAAAAATCCCTGCTAGGACTCCAGCAATTTATTTCCTTGCACCTTACATCATCCTAGGATATACCTTGTCAGACCACAGGGATTAATCAACCTTTATGCAACTTGTGACCATCAACATCTGTTTTGCAATGGTGGCACATTTCAGGACATCAGTGTCCTCACTAGATTCTATGACCTTCTCCACAGTAACTTGTAATTGTACTTGTTGAATTTTTGGAAGAATTTGGATGGGAGGAAGACTTGACAGAAATGAACAAAATCCCAAAAGTTCTTGACAAAGTGGATATAGGGGATTTTGTCTCCTAGAACCAAGATCTGGAGACTGCTGTACCTGTTTAAAAATAACAGTGTCCGGAATGGAAGATTAAGATGGTGTGGGAGTAAAGTCAGAAAGAATCATACAGTCTCTATGGTCTACCAACAGGCACCTATTTACACTAAGCCTAGACAAGTCCCATTTATATTCTCTCCTTATTCTATTCCCCCACTCGCATTCTATCACTCACTTTGACAAACTAGGAGCAACTTCACATGACCAAATAAACTAGTAACTCACACATCTTTGGAACACAGGAGGAAACTGAAGCACTGAGGGTCACAAGGAGAACTAATAAACTCCATGCAGTTAGAACCAGGGATCATGATTGTAATGGGGTCCTGCTCCTTATCAGGTAAAAGCCTTTCATTCCAAGTACAGAACGTATGGTTCTTGCAACTGCTGACATTTAGCTTGACATCTGGCAATAATTGGTAAGCAACAGGGCACTGAATGCAACTATTACACAGTCAGCCATTCATCCTGTGCGCATTCCAAATCCATAAATAACCAATTCTACGTGGGACTCTGCAAATCCTTCTTGGCATTATCAATGATTACTCCTGCCAAAGTGAAAACTACCTGTGCCAAAATGCAAAGTCACCAGTTAATTTTAAAACCGGAGCAATTTTAAATTGGATGGCAAAGAATATGGTAGGAAGCACATGAGCAGATCACATACCATCTTCTATACTGCTGATATTTAAACTAAATAATCTGAAAACAAAAAGATCTAAGTGCATGGGGTAGAGGGGGAATCCTTTCTCTCAAGTGTTTGTTTCAATACTCTGCTGATCAAAATTTAGATAGTTATGGCCCTGCAAAATCAAATCTAAAAGATCAAAGCAATCACTAATTAACCTAATCACCTCATCAAGCACCAAATTCACACTGTGAAGTTTGATTTTGGATACTGTTGAGCCTGGATATAGGACAAGATTCTGTGACTCAATTACTTGAAGCAGATTGTGCTGACGTTTTTAATTCCAAATGTGGTGGAAATCAGATGGAATACATTACACAGTTAAATCAGACCAAATAGCTTCTCTGAATAGTCTATAATAACTGGCAAAACCTTCAAAACAGCTATTAACTGAATAACCCATTTCCTACCACATTCATTGCAGCTTAGTCGAAGAAAAATTTTACAAGAAAAATACCGAACCAATTCAATGAAAGGAATTTCAGAGACACAGTACAATGTGCTGACAGGACCGGACAACATTTACTAACCAGGTTGAAATTCTGGAAAATGTTGGAGGAACTCAGCAAGTCAGGCAGCATCTTGATATGTGTTACTTTTGATTGCCAGCAGCTGCAAAACCTCTTGTGTTTTTTTGGAATTCTGACTATCAGGCACCCCCATTGACAGAAGGAAGCTCTTCGGTGCAAATAAATACACACTAAACTCACCGGCCACTTGATTAGTTACATACATATACCTGCTTGTTAATGCAAATATCTAGTCAGTCAATTGTGTGACAGCAACTCAGTGCATAAAAGCATGCTGACTAGTCAAGAGCTTCAGTTGTTGTTCAGACCAAACATCAGAATGAGGAAGAAATGTGACCCAAGTGACTTTGACCCCCCCCCTTCCAAATCATTAGGCTCTTGAACCAAAGGGAATAAATGCACTTTCCCCATCACTGAACTGTTCCCACAACATATCAACTCACTTTCAAGGATTCTTTAGCTCACATTCTCAATATATATTGCTTATTTATTACTTTTTTCTTTTGTATTTGCACATTGGATGTTTGCCCGTCCTGTTGGAAGCGATCTTCCATTGACTCTACTGTTTCTCTTGGATTACCTTGTATGCCCACAAGAAAACAACTCTCAGGGTTGTATATGGTGACATATATGTCAAGTCAAGTCAAGTCAAGTCAACTTTTGTCATTTCGACCATAACTGCTGGTACAGTGCATAGTAAAAATGAGACAATGTTTTTCAGGACCATGGTGTTACATGACACAGTACAAAAAACTAGATTGAACTACGTAATAAAAAAAAACGGAGAAAGCTATACTAGACTACAGACCTACTCTGGACTGCATAAAGTGCACAAAAACAGTATCAGCATTATAATAAATAATAAACAGGACAGTAGGGCAAGGTGTCAGTCCAGGCATCGGGTATTGAGGAGTCTGATAGCTTGGGGGAAGAAACTGTTATATAGTCTGGTTGTAAGAGCCTGAATGCTTTGGAGCCTTTTCCCAGACGGCAGGAGGGAGAAGAGATTGTATGACGGGTGCATGGGGTCTTTCATAATGCTGTTTCCTTTGTGGGTGCAGCGTGTAGTGTAAATGTCTGTGATGGCGGGAAGAGAGACCATGATGATCTCCTCAGCTGACCTCACTATCTGCTGCAGGGTCTTGCGATCTGAGATGGTACAATTTCCAAACCAGGCAGTGATACAGTTGCTCAGGACGTCTTCAATGCAACCCCTGTAGAATATGATGAGGATGTGGGATGGGAGATGGACTTTCCTCAGCCTTCGCAAAAAGTAGAGACGCTGCTGGGCCTTCTTTGCTATGGAGCTGGTGTTGAGGGACCAGGTGAGATTCTCCCTTAATAATAAATTTAATTCAAACTTTGATAGTGCTGGTGGCAGACAAGGTGGTTTGAGTATCAAAGAAACTGCTGATCTCCTGGAATTTCATGCACAACAGTCTCTAGACATTACGGAGAATGGTGTGAAAAATAATAAAACATCCAGTGAGCAGATGAGAAGTCTTGTTAATGAGAAGTCAGAGGAGAACGGCAAGATTGATTCAAGCTTACAAGAAGCTGACAGTAACTCAAATAGATCAAAAAACATAGGAGCAAAATTTGGCATTTAGCCTATCGAGTCTGCTCCACCATTCAAACATGCCTGAATCTTTTTTCCCCTCAGCCCTACCCCCAGCCTTCTCCCTGTAACCATTGATGCTTTGGCCAATTGAGAACCTATCAACCTTTGCCTTAAATACACCCAATGACATAGAAACATAGCACAATACAGACCCTTCAGCCCACAAAGTTGTGCCGAACATGCCCCTACCTTAGAAATTACTAAGCTTACCCATAGACCTCTATTTTTCTAAGCTCCATGTACCTATCCAAAAGTCTCTTAAAAGACCCTATCGTATCCGCCTCCACCACCGTTGCCAGCAGCCCATTCCATACTCTCACCACTCTGAGTAAAAAACTTATTCCTGACATCTCCTCTGTACCTACTCCCTAGCACCTTAAACCTGTGTCCTCTTGTGGCAACCATTTCAGCCCTGGGAAAAAGCCTGTCTATCCCCACGATCAATGCCTCTCACCATTTTATACATCTCTATCAGGTCGCCTCTCTTCCTCCGTCGCTCCAAGGAGAAAAGGCCGAGTTCACTCAACCTATTCTCATTAGGCATGCTGCCAATCCAGGCACTATCTGTGTAAATATCCTCTGTACCCTTTCTATGGCTTCCACATCCTCCCTGTAGTGGGGTGACCAGAACTGAGCACAGTACTCCAAGTGGGGTCTGAGCAGGGTCCTATATAGCTGCAACATTACCTCTCGGCTACTAAATTCAATTCCATGATTGATGAAGGCCAATACACCATATGCCTTCTTAACCACAGAGTCAACCTGCACAGCTACTTTGAGCGTCTTTTATGGACTCGGACCCCAAGATCCCTCTGATCCTCCACACTGCCAAGAATCATACCATTAATACTATATTCTGCCATCATATTTGACCTACCAAAATGAACTACTTCACTTAACAGGGTTGAACTCCATCTGCCACTTCTCAGCCCAGTTTTGCATCCTATCCACTGTAACCTCTGACAACCCTCCACACTATCCACAACACCTCCCACCTTTGTATCCTCAGCAAACTTACTAACCCATCCCTCCACTTTCTCATCCAGGTCATTTATAAAAACCATTGAAGAGTAAGGGTCCCAGAACAGATCCCAGAGAAACCCCACTGGTCACCGACCTCCATGCAGAATATGACCTGGTCTCCACAGCTGCCTGTGGTTACAAATTCCACAAATTCACCACCCTCTGGCTAAAGAAATTTCTCCACATCTGTCTTAAATGGATGGCCCTCTATCCTGAGGCTGTGCCCTCTTGTCCTAGACTCCCCTACCATGGGAAACATCTTTTCCACATCTACTCTGGATAGGCCTCAGAGCCATCAAGCATTCCTTACATGATAACCCTTCAGTTCCTGGAATCAGCTTTGTGAACCTCCTGTGAACCCTCTCTAATGCCAGCATATCTTTTCTAAATGAGGAGCCCAAAACTGTTCACAATACTCAAGGTGAGGCCTCACCAGTGCCTTATAAAGCCTCAGCATCACGTCCCTGCTCTTGTATTCTAGACCTCTTGAAATGAATGTGAACAATGCATTTGCCTTTCTCATCACCGACTCAACCTGCAAGTTAACCTTTAGGGTGTTCAGCATAGGACTTCCAAACACCTTGCGTCTCAGGTTTCTGGATTTTCTTTCCAGTTTGAAAATAGTTTACACATTTTGGTCTTCTACCAAAGTGCATGACCATGCATTTTCTAACATTGTATTTCATTTGCCACTTTCTTGCCCATTCTCCCATTCTGTCTAAGTCTTTCTGCAGCCTTCCTATTTCCTCAACTCTATCTGCCCCACCAATCTTTGTATCATCTGCAAATGTGACAACAAAGCCATCTATTCCGTCATCTAGGTAATTGATACACAATATAAAAAGAAGCAGCCCCAACACCGACCTCTACCGAACACCACTAGTCACTGGCAGCCGACCAGAAACAATCTTTTTATTCCCACTCGCTGCCTCCTACCAGTCAGCCAATGCTCTAACCTCACCAGTAACTTTCCTGTAATACCATGGGCTCTTAACTTGGTAAGCAGCCTCACGTGTGGCACCTTGTCAAAGGCCTTCTGAAAATCCAAATATACACCATCCACTACATCCCCTTTATTTATCCTAGTTGTAATCCCCTCAAAAAATTCCAACAGGTGTGGGAGGCAAGATTTTTCTCTCAAGGTAACCATGTTGACTTTGTCCTATCTTGTCTTATGTCACCAAATTCTCTATAACCTCATCCTTAACAATGGACTTCACCATCTTTCCAACCACTGAGGTCAGGCTAACTGATCTATAATTTCCTTTCTGCTCTTTTCTTAAAGAGTGGAGTGACATTTGTAATTTTCCAGTCCTTCAGAACCACTCCAGAGTCTAATGATTCTTGAAAGATCATTACTAATACCTCCACAATATCTACTTCTACCCCTTTCAAAACCCTAGGGTGCAATTAATCTGGTCCAGGTATCTTAAGTACCTTTAGGTCTTTCAACTATTCGAGCACCTTCTCCCTTGTAATAGTAACTGCACTCCTCTTCCCTCACCCTTGAATGCATGGCACATTGCTAGTGAAGACTGTCTTCATAGTGAAGACTAATGCAAAATACTCATTTAGTTCATCTGCCATCTCCTTATCATTATTATTTCTACGGCCTCATCTTCTAGCGGTCCTATATCCACTCTCATCTCTTATTTTTTTATATATTTGCAGAACGTTTTTCTGTTCTTGATATTGTTTCGAATTTCATCTTTTTCCTCTTAATGTTTCTTTAAGTTGTATTCTGTAGGTTTTTAAAAGCTTCCCAATCCTTCATCTTCCCATTAATTTTTGCTTTGCTGTATGCCCTCTCTTTTGCTCTTATATTAGCTTTGACTTTCCTTGTCAGTCACAGTTGTACTACTTTGCCGTGAGTATTTCTTTGTTGCTGAAATACAAATAATCTACACCTCCCTTGTTTTTCCCCAGAAACTCATGCCATTGTTGCTCTGCTGTCATCCCTGCCAGCATATCCTTCCAATTTACTTTGGCCAACTCATCTCTCATACCACTGTAATTTCCTTTACTCTAATGAAATACTGCTACGTCAGACTTTACTTTCTCCTTATCAAACTCCAAGTTGAACTCAATCATATTCTGATCACTGGTTCCTAAGGGTTCTTTTACCTTAAGCTCCCTAATTGCCTCCAGTTCATTATGTAAAGGGGGTTTCTTTTTTTTTCTTTGTTACTGTTTGTTAACTAGCAGGAATGCTAATTTACTGATAATGAGAATGGTATTCCTTTGTAAACCAAATGGGGATTAATGTTCTTTCTTCTGAGTCTGTAAGCTTTTGTTGACGGGCTTTTGGGCAGATCGGCGCGAGGGGGTCGAGAGAGAGGACGCAATGCTCTAAGCTGGGCGAGGATCGGACCCCAAAGGGGGGTCCGAGGCCGGGAGATTCTCCGAGGGGGGGGGGGATGAAGCTAGATGTGCTTGGTTGACCACTCGGAGGGTCCTGAGCTGTTTGTAGAGTCGAGGAGTTCGGAGGGTCCTGAGCTGCGAGTCGAGGAGTTCGGAGGGGATCGAATGGTGGCCAGAAGACTTCAGTAATTGAGCTCCAACGGTTGTGCACGAAGTGGTTTGGACTTTGATAAGTTTGGCGCCTTTTCTTTAATTTTCTCTTCATATATACTGTATCGTTATTAATCACTTAGTTATAGTAACCTTTATAAATTGTACTCATTTAATCGCATATGGTGTGCTGTCTGTTTTTGGGCGAGGCGGGGACATCACACAGCATCCACACCAGCTGATTACCCAGTTTGGCGGGGCCGAAGGCTGCTCCCCCTAGACGAGAATGAGCTGAGCGAGCCTGAGGCGACCCAGGGAGTTACAATTACATAACACCCAATCCAGTATAGCTGATCCCCTAGTAGGCTCAATGACAAACTGCTCTAAAAAGCCATCTTGTAGGCATTCAACAAATTCACTCTCTTGAGATCCATTACCCACCTTATTTTCCTAATCTACCTGCATGTTAAAATCTCCCATGACTACCATAACATTGTCTTTATGACAAGCTTTTTCTATTTCCCGTTGTAATCTGTACTCCACATTTCAACGACTGTTTGGAGGCCTATATATAACTGCCATCAAGGTCCTTTTACCCTGGCACTTTCTTAACTCAACCCACAAGGATCTAACATATTCTGATCCTATGTTACATCTTTCTAATGATTTAATACCATTGTTTATCAGCAGAGCCAGGCCAACCTCTCTGCCTACCTTCTTATCTCTCCGATATCTTGGACATTCAGTTCCCAACTACAACCATCTTTCAGCCACGATTCAGTGATAACCACATGTACAGGAGATAGCTAATAAAGTGGCTACTGAGAGTATACTTACACTATGATACGTATGAATTCATTTCATCATGTACCGTATTCCATTCTTCGTGCATCAATCTTGTCAAGGGAAAGCTTAGTTATTTTCTATTTTTCTTCTGATAATCAAGTGCATTTTCAGTTACAAGCAGCAAACAGCTTACAAATACTGAAGTATATATTGACCTCACAACCTACTCTGGCTGCTATAATGCTCCCACAAGGGATACAGTCTCCACTTAACCCAGGCAGCTGTATTAATTGGGCAAATAGTGCTCTTTGTCATTGCTAAAACATAGAACAATACAGCACAGTACAGGCCATTCAGCCCACAATGTTGTGCCAACCCTTAAACCCTGCTTCCATATAACCTTCCGCCTTAAATTGCTATGTAACTACAAACCAAAGGCTTTTGTGAAGTGAAGGTCACATATAGTGGCTGATGCTGCTCCCCGTATCTCTTGGAATTGGTCAACCAGAAGATATAGGAGCAGAATTAGGCCATTTGGCCCATCCAGTCTGCTCTGACATTTCATCATGGCTGATCCAATTTCCCTCTCAGCTCCAATCTCCTGTCTTCTCCCAGTATCCCTTCAAGTCCTGATCAATCAAGAATCTATCAATCTCTGCCTTAAGTATACATAAAGACTTGGCCTCCGCAGCTGCGTGTGGCAAAGAATTCCACAGATTCACCACTCTGGCTAAAGATCCTTCACAATGTTATTGAAGCTGATCTTTGTCACTGGGATGAGACTGTTGATGATTCTGGTAATGACTTCCCCTGTGACTAGAGAAACATTCATTGAAACCTGATTAGTCTCCCTTCCTGAAGATGGCTATGATTCTGGTGTCTCTTACACCTTTTGGCATGTCCTCCTCTTCCCAGACATGGCAGAGAAATTCACAAATTTGTGAAATATCCTCTGCCAACTTTTAGAACTTTAGCGGGGTCATCACTAACTCTACTTTTCAAGTGACTTGGCCACATTGGTCTCAACTGGTGAAGCTGACTAGCCAAAATGCTTGCAATGGAATTGTGGGAGCTTGTTGTGAAAAAGGTCACACTTAAGGGGGTCCTCCCATCAGGCCTCAAACTTTGCCTTTTATAATACAATCAGCTCCAACAAGCAGACTGCATCGTTTGCAGGGCTTAAACAGACTCTCAAAGCAGGCACAGTTTTCCAGCTCTGTCATAGCAACGAACTTCCAGATAGAAAAAAAATGCTCAAGCGCATTTTTCAAAAATTTAACATTCTCAATGTTTGCTAGGGCATCTGGCAATTGACGGTTCAAAGTGGAGGAACTTTCAGAATCACAACTGAGAATCAGATCTATTCTTTGGGAATACATAGTGGCCCAGCATAAACCTTAAAATAAGATTGGCACCTCACAAAATGCCAAGTCATCTGAGCCATCAGGCAACCCTTTCTCAAAAGGGGAAATCTTAAGTTCCCATGTTAGACACCCTAGAAAAACTACCACTATTTTGTGTCATTTGATTAGCTAACTGCATCATTAAAACACGGTCAACTGTCATTATGCTGTTTCAGTCAGAACCTCAATATCAGAACTCATACCTACAGTCAAATGGCAAAAGTGCTATTGTCTCTTGGAGAAGGAATTGTGTATTGAGTACTGTACTATTCAGTGAAGCCCCTCAGGGGACGACCAGAGTGGGCTGGTTGAGGGATTGCATTATCCCAACCTGATTGACATCTGAGACCCCGTAAGGATAAAAGAGGGTCTGGGGAACAACGCCTTCAGACGCACCAGGAGAAACGCTAGAAATCCCGTGACAGCGTTTAATAGCGACAGCCGGTGGGGGGCTCGTGTGTGTCCTTCCCTTGCCTGGGATTGGTGGGCTCGCCACGGAAGAACGGCTTAGCTAAAGGAGAGGCCACAAGTGAACGGCCACACCAACGAGGCTCCGACGGATCGAAATCGTAAAAGGAAAGCCGACAAGTTTCTCAAAAATCTCTCTCTCCAACCATTGCAAACCCAGCGGTCCCCCAAAAGGCTGCAGCCTGCATGAACTGAGTGACTTTTATATTTCCATCGGACAATACATTATCCCCTAGACAATGATAGAGCTATTTCTTATTGATTATTATTATACCCGCACTTTTAGATTTAGTATTGACGATGTATATTATCTTTATGTTTGCATTGATATTATTTTTGTGTATTTTTACTAATAAATACTGTTAAAAATAGTACCATCAGACTTCAACTGACCTCTCTATCTTTGCTGGTAAGTGACCCAGTTATGGGGTTCGTAACAGATGAAATCACACTTTGCTGAACCTATGTAGATCAGTTAAAATTTTTAAGTTGAACAACTTTAATTCAGGGGCTCCCAGCCTGGGGTCCACAGACCTTGATTAATGGTAGGGATCAATGGCACCTACTTTAACTGAAGTCTATTTTTGCTAAAACTCCAGTTTCATTGTTGGCCAAATGGCTGTCATTTTTTCCACTTTACAGTAGTGAAATGCAATGGAAAGTACTTCAGTAATTACAGTTATAAATGAAGCTAAGCTGGGAAAGGCAAAATATTTCTTTTCTCGTTTCAATCACAGATTAATTGCACAGCAACGTTGCGGAGGTGGTGGAGGCAACACGTGCAAAGACAGTGCTGATAACTTTTTGAGAGCTTAGAAATTTGTACAAGAATTAAGGTGACTTTGAAGAGTAGTGTGAGAAAAATGTTCAGTACATTCACAATTTCTCAAATACTAAAGCAGTTTGTACCATTTTACAGCAAGTCCTGGAAAACATCTTGGTTGAGGTTAACAGGTGTAGGCCTAACTCCTATCGATACTGTCACTGAAAGTCTGTCTGCTGTCAATATTCTGGAGAGAGCAAACTAACTAGAAACATAACTAGACCACTCGTACAAAAAAATGCCATTATAAAAATGGTTGGATATCCTATGTAGCATGATTGCTCTTTTAACGCCAACCATCTCCTCGACCATCTGCAAGAGTGCAACCCTTCATTGAATTATACAATGAATGAGTATAACTTAAACACTGCGTAACACAACATAATAAATTGCATTTGGTTAGCAGCCCAAACACCACCTTAAATACTTTCCCTCTATTACTAGCACAAAATAATTGCAATGTGCCTCATCTACAGGATACAACAAATCAGCTTACTACAATTCCATCTATTTCACTTGTCAAATGCCTACATCACACAAGTTAGGGACATCTGCTGCATAAGGCATATAATCCAGCTTGGAAACTTGTATCTCTCCATCAGCCCTAGGTACAAATTTTGGAACTTGACAGCACTCTGGGAAACCTAGGTTACGACCATTTAAGAAGCCAGCTAGTGTAGCCTTGTCAATAGCAGTTGGGCTAGAAGAACATGGATTGAAGTTCTACCTCATGATATTTAAGAACCAAAAATTGAGTTAGGTGCTTACAGTATTGTACCATCCATAATTTCAGAAGAGATATTTAAACCACAAGTACTTGTGCTCTTTTGGATGACTGAAAAAAAACCCTTACAGCATTATTCTTGAAAAGCAGAGAAATTGCCCCCAATTTACTAGTCAACCTCACCCCTCCCCACCCCTCAATCATGATAATGAAGATAACTGCTGGCCACAATCAAGCTGTCATTTGAGAGTGCTGTCCACACATACATTGGCTGCCACATTTTCTATAACAGAACAGTGACTATACTTCACCAAGTGCTTGGTTGCCCATAAAGAATACTGAATGCAAAAAAAAAGCAAATAAAAATGTCTTTCTTGAAGGGTATTTGGGGATTGATAATGTTCCTCCTTGGCAGCAATATGGCGGTATAGTGAACTTTGGACTCACTTTCAAGGACTTATCTCATATTTTCAATGCTTAATGCTCTTGATTGTATACACTCATTAACCTTTCAACACTTCCCCACCTCATTACTTTCACCTCTGCCAGCTGCTTCGACCGTATTACAGAACTCCTTGTCCTCATAATATTTCATCACTTAGATACTTCCTTTGATACTTTTGTGAAGTCATTTGTCTATGCCCTAGGCAATCTACAAATTCAAATTACTACCTACACAGGTAAAATAATGTATTACCTTTATTTTTTGATGCAGGTGATGGAGGCTGTTCTGTAAAAACTTCTGGTGATGGGGATTCAGGTAGTTCACATTCTCTGTCCACTGCATCTCCAAGACCAGTGATATCAGAATCCTCCGAGCTGTGCCTTGTATTTACATTTTCTGTACATGATGCAACAGGAGGCGATGGTTGTGACACAGTGATCTCATTATGCTGCTCCTGTGGCTGAGGCACTGCTGGTAATTGTGGCAATGACTGAAGTTCTGCTTGTGTCGGGCTCTGTTGCTGGTGTGTTTGGTGAAACTGTCTTGATGTTTTTGACCGTCTATTCGCCTGGCTGTGGGATGGATTTGCCTCGGAGGCAAGGGTATTTGTTTTTGTGGTTGTGAGGGAAGCTGTGAGGGTAGATGTCCTACCAGTACTATTTGAGTTGTTTGCAAAATTTTTCAGTTTTGGACTTTCAAAGTCTAAAGAGTTTCTATTGCTGTGCAACTGCGATGCAGCAGATAATTGTTTGTGGTTGGCTACACTGGGTCTTAAAGAACCACCTCCTCCAAATACTCCTCTTGAAGAACTGTGATTTGATTCTGATCCAAGTGCATTTAAACTGCAAGCAAACAAAACTTTATATGAGAACTTGTACACCTGCAAATAGGTTCAGGTGAAATTATTTGAAATCTTGATATTACTTACTATTTCAAGATTTAGGACAAAAAAAATCACATATTTAAAGTTTTAATTAGTACAAAATAGAAATAACATCGATTTAGAACTTTGCAATTAGGAGGCTATTTGATCATAAATAAAATTAGGTGAAATGAAATATATAGACTTAAAAATATGCTATTATTTCAAGTACCATAATAACCAATATGCACTTGAGGACTGCAAAGAATATAGTAGACTAAAATCCACTGAGTAAGTTATCTACAAAACATACTGTATTTAGGATTTACAGATGAATTTGATAAAGTTTGAAATGGGCACTGTAAATTATTGAATGAAAATAACATGAACTGCCTAGTTTAAGACTACATCAGCAAGAAAACAGCATATAAAATCTAATATCTGAACTAGCAACCTGTATTCAATTCAATAACAGAAATATACTCCACAAATTATCTAAATAAAAAATCAGGTGACTAACATTAATACTTACTTTCCGTCTGATGAAATACCAACTATTCTCCTGAGATCGAATGTCCTTCCTACGTCGAAGGGAGGATTGGACCCCTCTAAAGACAAACGTCTTTTGAAGGGCTCCCATATTCCTTGAGCTTCTAAGTAAGCTGTTCCAATCACCAGAAGGAACAAGACACTGGGAAAGAAAACAAATATTTTAAACCAAATAGATTCAAAAGTTAACACCAAATGACTAATGTTTTGACTTTAGCAAGCAAAATAATTCAAGAGGAATATGGGGTTAGCCTGTATGGCTTCCAACTGCACTTTAGGTATGGATAAAAATGTAGGTGGGTTGATGAGTCAGCTAGCAGATGATATATAAATTGTAGAAATTATGGATACAGAGGAAGGAGGATAAAGGCCAGTTGGAAATGTCAGTAGAGAAATGGCAATCGGAATTTAAACCAACATTTAGACAAATGTGATATGTTGCACTTTGGGAAGCAATACAAGAGGAAATTATATAGAAATTGGCAGAAACCTAAGGAGCTTTGATGTACAGAGCAATCTTGGGGTGCAAGTCCACAGCTTCTTGAATGTGACGATACTAGTGGTATAAACAGCATATAGCCTGCTTGGCTTCAGTCAGACTGTTGAGTATAATAGTTGGAAAATCATATTACACTTGTGTAGAACTTGGTTAGACCAATTGAACCATTATGTGCAGTTCTGGTCACTGCATTACAGGAAGAACAGGGAGGCTATGGAGAGGGCGCTGAAGAGGTTCACCATGATGTTGCCTGGATTAGAGCATTAACTGGAAGGAGAGGTTGAACAAACCGATTGTTTTCCCTGGAGCATGGAAGGCTGAGGGATGAGCTCATAAGAAATACAGAAAATGATGATAGAAGTGGAAAAGGCAGATGGAGTTTCCCCTTCCCTCCCCCACCTCAAAAGCACTGAAACATCAAGTATTAGAGATAATAACTTTAAACTTTCCCCCTTTCTCCCTAAGGGAGATTTACAAGGAAAACATTTTATTTTTAGAACACCATAAAAGTGGTAGGTGCCAGACAAAATGGTGGAATATGGATAGCAGTATTTAAGAAATAACACATAAAATGCTGGAGGAACTCAGCAACTCAAATAACCAATATGCTGTGTTATGCTTTTCTATGATCAATTTTAATAAAAGATTGGCTTATTGGGAGGCTGTATTTTATTTAATTTCTTTACATTCCAGCATATGAGGATTACTCCAATGTCACTTAATAATAAATTTTTAGCTCCCAAGCACACATTTGTCAATCATTTAGTGAACAACTAGAAATATATTCCTGCTAAGGAAAAGAAAGAATATAAGAGCAAGGATGCGATGCGGAGATTTTATAAGGCACTGGAGAGGCCTCACCTCGAGTACTGTGAACAGTTTTGGGCCCCTTATCTTAGAAAAAATATGCTGGCATTGGAGAGGATCCAGAGGAGGTTCACAAGGATGATGCCAGGAATGAAAGGGTTATCACATGAGAAACGTTTGATGGCTCTGGGTCTGTACTTGCTGGAACTTAGAAGGATAAGGAGGGATCTCATTGAAACCTTTCAAATATTAAAAGGCCTAGACAGAGTAAATGTGGAAAGAGGGCATAACTTCCATGGTGGGAGTGTCCAGGACATGAGGGCATAGCTTCAGTATAGAGGGGTGCCCTTTCAAAACTGAGATGCCGAGACATTTCTTTAGCCAGAGAGTGGTGAATTTGTTGCCACATGCAGCTGTGGATACTAGGTTGTTGGGTGTATTTAAGGGAGAGATTGATCAGTTCTTGATTGGACATGGCATCAAAGGTTAGGGGGAGAAGGCCAAAAACTGGGGTTGAGGAGGAGATAGGAAAAAAAAGATCCACGTGATTGAATGGTGGAGCAGACTCAATGGGCCTAATGGCCTAATTCTGCTCATATGGTCTTTGGTCTTATTTGACGCCTTCAAAATTACAACAATTTCAAATTAAACCAACCCTCTCAGAGTCCATATTTGGCTATGTACAATAGGCAGCACTCCTGGGCACTGATAGTTGACCAACAGTATACTAATGAAAATAAGAATGCTAAAAGTTATTTGTTTATGGGATACAGCTCAATGGGTCAAACGGTTGTGCAAAGAAAGCAACTGGTTCAGCTGCACCATGAGCACGCTTGACATATTGCAGAGCCTTGGGTCTGTCAATATATACCTAATTCCGTGCCCTTCAGCAAGTAAGGTGGGTCTATTTGTCTTTAGGTGTGGAGACACAGTGTGTACCTTATATTAAATAAAATTGAATTCTACAGATATGGAAATTTTGATTAGCTTTGCTTAGAGAATAAAGGATAAGGTCTAACAGCGTAAATAACGGAATTTGAAGTTATATTCAGCAATAGTTATTGAATATAGCATTTAATAGATAATACCTCATTATTCCTGAGATGATCACGTACAGTCCTAGTTCCCAATTGGGTCTAGGCAGGGCCTCTGCACATGTTGCCAACATATGATAAGGAAGGGATGCATTTAATACAAACACAAATTCGGAGCCTCCTGCTGTAATGAGTTTTAATTCATGGATAACTCTGGAGGCAGTGAAATCTGGTGTAAACCTGAAAATAAGATAGGTTCATCAGATCACGATATAAAATTGACAGCAAACTAAATGTGAAGCACTGAAAGTTTAATTCTTAAAGCTGTGATTACAGCCTAATCTCTGCACTGCTACAATGATATCTAGAAAGTAGCTCATTTTTCTTTTATGTAATCAATTCTTTCATGCTGTTTGACATTGAGCTAACAGTGCAACACAAGCACTGAGACAATTTATTCTGATTGGTTTGGTTGCTTGCCAGAACACTGCAAACGTTACATAAGGGTTGCTATCATGGTTGGAAACAAGGCAACATTAGAACCACTAAAAAAGCAGCACTGATCAACGTCCTTTACTACTAAGTTAATTTTTGTTATATTTCCAAATTAACATTAGTGCAGACCAAAATCCTTGGACTGAATAGCATTCAAATACTTAAAGTAAAACTAATGTAGTGAAGCGTCAGGACTCACAATATAATAATTTCTTTAGAGGCATTTGGTTTTAGTGCAAACTCTTGACAGTTTACAACTTTGAAGCCGTATCCTTCACAGATGTATCCACTGATCTCCATAGACTTGACAAAGACTGGAAGCAGTCCTGTATTTTCTACTTTAAAAATTCTCTTCAACATGAAGTTTGGCTCTCTCATTTTCATTTCTGCAATTTAAAGAACTGGTTTCACAATATGCAAACATGCAAGACTTCCTACAATGCTCTCTTCCTTTGCTAAAGACAGTGGCTCTTGCTCAGATATAATTGCTTGAATGCTAGAAACCATTCAATTGATCACCCAACAGCTTGTGCAAACCCAGAATAGAATTCTGTCTATTCCCATCAAAAATGAGTTGCTAACCACTCTGATCCCCATAGGACACCAACTTTCGCAAATGTTCATTGGGAAAGCTGGAGGGGACAAGTAGGGGTGGGGTGGGTAGGTGACTACCAGGAACCTCCATAAAAAGAACATACAGTAATACAACCCAGCACACTTAGAAGCACCTCACCACGTGGCCACCAGGAATACTTGCATGGAGTTAGCTCCTCAATCAATGTAGCCATATCAAGGTGTCCTGACTGAAGGAGCAGAAACAGAAGGGCAACTAGAATTTGGGTTTAGTCTGCTGAGGCCACAACATTGTTGAGACTTTCGCAAAATATAAATATTGCTTCCGTCATTCAGACCTCGTGCTGCCAGCAAGACTCGAACAATTGGATGAAGCTATCCATCCACCTGATGTACACTGGCCCACTGAGCTCCATGGGGAGTTCAGCAGTCAGGCAGGGCACCAGGCAAATGGCACTGAATCAGGAGACAGCAGCCATCAGTTATTTCTGGTTAGCAAATGTCAGAAGTAGAAATAGTTAAGGAGGTAACTGCTAGCAAACTAATGAAAGCTCCTGACAATGAAAACAGATGGGTAAAGCCTCAGCAAGCTTTACCAACTTATTGCTTATTCTTAAGACACAATGTTGGCAATCCTAGTTTCATTACTTCAACTATACATGCAAGTACTTTAACAAATGTCACATTGGCTTCAACTGATAAATATCCTACAGTGTTAAATCTCTCCACTCTAGAGGAAAGAAATCTTAATCTCTTAATCTTTCCAAAAATTATTTTCAATCTATGCCTCAATAAGAATCGACTCCTCAGAATAAGATGTTCCTTGCCATTCATTCTCTAGACCCTTAGTTGTCTCAAACTTCCCCTGTTCTTCCTTTGTTCCAAAGAATATTTGTCCAAGCTAGCCAAACTCCTCTTCTCCCCAGTTCTTTAAATCATACTGTTTAGTTCTCTCTATACCTTTTACACCAATTTGATCCAAGCCTTTGTTATGGCAGTTGAGATCTCAAGACTTCTTCACTCAAATCCAAATTTCTCCACATAAAGAAACAGAAGAAATTGCTAACTTGAGGATAGAACTGTAAGAAACACATATCAGCTAACATAACATTTAAATCCAGTATTTCCCTACAATATAGAATTAAGTTAATTGGCCCATCTAATCTTTGCTGGCTCTGAGTCACCACTTAATGATATAGTTACAACCTTATGCCTGTTGGCAGTGGCAATATCAACAATACATTTAGCAAAAGGCGTTGAAATATTTAAATGTTGCCTCACCACCTGCTCTATTCCTGGTAAAATTATTCCTTAATTTTTCTGAAATGATTGGATTGTTTTTGAAATTTTACAGCAAAGACAAGTAATGTGTCACTGTTGCTACAATTTGTAGTACACTTGTAATAAATCAAGTGTTATGTTTGGAAAAGTTAACTGAAAAAACCCTTCAAGTTGAATTACAAAACTTGAACAAGATAGGAAGTACATTTTTTTTGGTAAACAATTGAAGTTTTCCCTTGTTTGCCTGGAAGTAAGAAACTTAATTATGAAATCTTGTCATTTAAATGACAGCTATAGCCAGTCTGTGTGTTGATTGATTACCTCAAAGATTACTAAGCAATAGTTATTGCATTCAAGGCAATTAATTTGAACAAATGTTTTGTGAGATCCTGTGGATATCAAAGCTGTTACTTAAGTGCAAGCTCTTCAATGAATTCTCAAAAACGGGTTTCAGTTTCATTGGTGACATGCCTCATATGAATTTTAACATTATCCCAATTTCTTTATTATTACATTGTAAAAGAATACCAGCTGAAATAATGCTTTTAACAGCACTAAATTACTTACTATCTGAACAATCTTTAAGCAAAACTTCATTAATTTTAAAGCGTAAAGAACTTCCAGGACCAGGATGCTTCCCTGCCAGCTTCAGGCTCTCTATTGTTCCTTGTCCTTGTACGACCACTGCATCCACTACTGTCAGATTGTTTCTACAGAGAGTAAAGTATTTAATCAGTAAGGCAATCATGGATAAATAATGTACTACTATTTATCAAGCCTCATCAGTTAAAAACTTTCCCTTTTCCGTGTCCAATAGCTCTGAGAAGTGTACAGATATGACCAAGTTAAATTCACAAATTCAAATATTTTATTAAATAAAAAAGAATATTTAAGCACAAAAGCATTCTAAAACTACAAATGAGGACATGGGGAAACTCAAGCGGGAGTTCATACAACAAGAAAACACACCTTATAATAATTAAAGACATCACTGTTCTGTTGTGAATTGGTGCAAACTTCACTGTTACAGCTCTTCTTTCACCAGGCTTTAGAATTACATTTAATACATGCTGCCGAGAAGAACCTTCCACAAATCCCGAAGAACTTTTAACAGAGGAAGTCTGGAAATGAAAGTTAAGGGAAGAAGAAGGGGAAATGTTTTTGCATTACAGAAAAAAACTTCCTTCTTTTTACAAAGGTACCTAAAACTAAACTCCAAGCAACCTCACATATTACAGAATCAATTTTCATAGTCTCACTAGCACTGTTTTTTTTTAAAAACTATTTGCTCAGTTAATTTCAAATATTGTAATATTAAAACAAAAATTGATTTAAAATAAAAGAACACCTTTAATGAGATAGTTAGCTAGATTACAGGTGTTTAAACTAGTCTTGATGTGAACAAAAATATGAATGTGTAAATTAAAACAGAAAATACTGGGGAAATACTCAGCTAAACACTCAGGCAGCATCAGTGAAGAGAAACATATTTAACACAAGGCCAATTACACTTCCTCAGAACCTTATGAAGTTATTAACCTAAAATATTAACTCTACTCTCTCTACCAAAACTATGTAACCTGTTGAGTATTTCTATCATCACCTGTTTTAATTTCAACTTTTCAGCATCTATATAATTAATGTAGCATTTATAATTAAACACTAGCTTGAATTAGGGGATTTTTGCTCATCTTAAACCATTTAATCCCACAACTGATACCCATCAAACCCTTTGTTATAGAGAAATCTGTTAGATTTTGAGATGGCAATGAGGTTAATCGGGATATCTCTGATGTTGTCCTGCAGAGAATGCAGTTTTATATTTGAGTCACTCAGCAAGCTTAATGAGCTACTGTAAATGTCATAGTGCTGGATTGTTAATTAAAAGAATATAACCAACTCACAAAATATCACATAAAAAATAATGCAGAATAATATCTATGCTACTAATAATCCCACATTGGGTCAGAAGAATAATTCTTGTTCTCTAATGTTCTCCCTTTTTAACATAAACCAGGTATCACATTTGGAATCTTTTCAATCTAAACAGCTTCCCCACTCAAGTTCAATAATTCAACTGTATGGCCTGATTTTTTCCAATTTTAAAATCTCTATTTCCCTTATGGTAATGTTTTTTCCAAATATAAAACGCAATCACCAATCAACTTTTAAAAGTGTATTGTATATGACTACATATTATTCTTTAAAAAAATGTGTACAGATCAAACAATTTAAAATCTGCTTTTGCCCATTCTGTGAAGAGAACTATGATAAAAAACATAGAGAAAATTGCTGCTTTCTTTTGTTTAAATACATCTTCTCAGATAATCAATTACCGAACTTTGATCTTTAATTTTTTTTTACAAGGACATTACTAAGGCTTTAATAGCAGTCATCTGAATGAGAAAAGGCTGTATTTCACTCGTTATAAAGGTTCATGACTTTATATTATCCAGTCAATGTTCTATGGAATGTAAGGAGGCTACCAAATTAAATGGAAATCCAGAGCTTCAAATTTAACCCTCAAATGGAATCATTTTTACCTGATTGAATTTTCTTTACTTACGTGATTACTGACAATCGTAAATTCAAAAGTCTTTGTATCTAGATTTGCTTGCTTGCCTAGGTGAAGCCTGAAATTAAGAACAAGTATTTCAGGAAATGTTGGAATTTTTAAAAAAACATACATCTTAGATAATAATAAACGAATACAACGATAGATTTGATATTGGTGGTAGTGGTAGCATCCATTAGTCTCGCAAGACCATGGATCTGCACCCTCTCCAGGGCACAGGCCTGGGCAAAATTGTATGGAAGACCGGCAGTTGCCCATGCAGTGAGTCTCCTCTCTCCACGCCATCAATGTTGTCCAAGGGAAGGGCAAGGGCCGATACAGCTCGGCACTGGTGTCATCACGAGGTTGAAGGCAACGTCGGACTGCCTTAGGGACTCCGGCTCCGGATTTGTCCTCAGGGTTTACTCCCGAAGCCTTTCCTGTGAATGGGTATGGACGCAAGGCAGCAGAGGTTTGAAATCAGAATTTTCCTTTCTTAGATGGACTGCTTTCCCAGGCTGACGAGCTCCACCTACCCGAAGCACTGGTTTTAAGGTGCCAGGACTCGCCTTCACCCCCTTCTCCTGTCAGTAGAAACAGTTCCGCCAGGCTTAGAGGCTAAGCCACATGAGAAGGCCAGGAGTTGGACTTGGTTGTCAGAGGCGATTTGAGTCGCATGCTGTGACTGTGGTACAAGTTACGATTACTCAACATACTAAATACCATCATTAAGAATTTATCATTTTTAAATCCAACTTAAATCCAATCGTCAATCATTACTGGCAGTGTTATGGGCTCCTGTTATAGGCTTTTTGTGAATTAAGAATTTGGGATTAAATAGAACTGATGCCAATACAGGAGAGCTTCTGAATGATTATATGGTGTGAAACAAAAAACAGCCTCCTTTGCATACTTCCAGTGATTACCTCTTCACATTATGTTGGTATGAAGTCAAAATGCCTCCTAACAGGCTGCTGAAATGTCAAAAAGCTTCAAAGAATTAAACATACCCAGAATGACCTTACTTGCATCCCCTGTTACTTGACTCCTGAACGAACCTCTTATACAGCCAGATGGACTCCTGAGCTCACAAACTATCCTGTTATAATCGTGCGCATTCTTTACCTACACTGCATTTTTCCTGTAACTTTTACGCTTTATTTGCATTACTGTTTTACCTCAATGCACTGTGTAATGATCTGTATGCATAAGCAGTATCACGAAAAGCTTTCACTTGTATCTGGGCAATAATAAACCCAGATACAAGTGAAATAATAATAATAAACCAATAACCATAACAATGAACAATACTTAAGGTTCTACTTGTCTGAAATCAACTATTCTTCAGGCGATTTTGCAGAGGATGATTTCTAAGGTAGTAGGTTAAATTAGTTAAATAACTTGGAATTTCAGATGCTATTCAGTATATAAAAAATAACTATGTCTCCCATATAGGAAAACAACCACATGTACACAAAGCTCAAGTCCCATAATAGTTAATTAATTTTAGAGGGAAATGTCTAATCATGCTCATTAAACAACTATATTTTGGAAACCATGCATTACCACAGACTTGGCTAAACAGAGAGAGTCCTTTTGTCCTGTTCATCCACAGCTACAACTAACTTGCTTTCTCACTTATACAATTCACCAGAATAGTCTCGAACTGAAATGTTAATAGCTTTTCTTTCCCGAGTCTGCCTGAGCTACTGCGAATTTTTTTTTTTTGATAACTGTTGGAAGTCTGAATTAGCATTGAGCTACAAATTTAATCACCGTCTAATCAATAGCTGACAGGCTACATTTGAACGTATACATTTAATTGGGAGTTAGGTAAGTTATGAAGAAATACCATCCAGTTTTAGTGCATTGGGAGAGTATCATAACTATCGGTTGCACTTGATTCCACTATTAAAAAGCATATACTGGGAAATAATATTAAAAAGTAAACACATACCTTTCCATTAACACATCTGCAACAACTGAAGGATTGGGATACAATGCTAAAGGAAGAAGTTGAGCAAATACAGGTACATCTGCTGGATTTTCTAAAATTAGTTCTTGTTCCTACAGGAAACAAATTTAAGAAAATTGCAAAAGTTATTTACCAGAATTACTACATCACAATGAATATTTACAGCTACACAACATGCAATTGAAAAAAAAATACTTTTACATGGCTTTGATAAATACTTACTGAAGTATTATTTGTGTTTGTGAGTGGGAAAATTAGGTGTGTTGCATTGACCAATGATGGCCACACAAGCTCTGATGAGATTACAGCTTGAACATTTTTCTGAAGGTCTGTATCTACTTCAAAAACAGCATCCACCCTAAAAAGGTAAATAAAAACTTCACATTAATTCATAATCATTAAATACAAAACTAAGATGTCAAGCAAGCATAAAGTCAAAGAACTTGAATACCATGCTCTTCTACTGTTAACCAGGCTTTCCAAATTAATGGACTCAAATTGTCTTCCCTCTAATTGTTTAGATTTATAAAATATGTTATTTCTCTGTCCAACATTTTTGAAAAATCATCTCTGCAAGGATCACATGAACTCACATTTCTATGTTTGCTGACATGACGCGAGTGACACCAACAGCAGGAATTTAACAAGAGTTTTTCCAGTTGTCATTACTTAACACAGATAAATTCTATAACTTGCCAGCCATCATTGCACCAAATTCACATGAATTCACTGGCATTTAGATCAACAGGAAAAAAAAAATGGGTGGATGCAGGAAAATGGGATTAGCTAGATTGGCATCATGGTCAACTCAGATATCATGAGCCTAAAGGCCAGCTATTAAGCTTTACTCTACTGTTTTATTTCTCAGTTCTACTAGGAAACTGAAGTGCTAGCAGGATCTGAATGTTTAATAAAACTCCAGCTATAATTTTGTAAACTAGTAGGTTGAAACTGAAACAAATTAAAGTTCCAATGGAGTTATAATCTGCTTTGGACTCGCTTCCTCTACCTGCTAACTTCCTATTATGTGCATCACACCTATCACAAAGTACCTTCTTCAAACTTACTCCTAGCCACTGTTCTGATCTCAATCAGACACTTAATATTATCGCTCCGTGATATGCTAACATCAAGGAACAAAGATTCTTAAAATAAGTATTAACATGGCATTTAAAGCCTTACATGTTAAATAACCTCAAAAGAAATTAAGCTTGTCTGGAACCTTTGCATGAGACCTACTATTGCTTCATCAGATTTCACTTAAGACATTCACCCTGTGTAACACACGTTCCAAGGAAGTAGGATGGTATCCAATTTTTCTTTCTATCAGGAAACCAACAAAAAGGTAATTCATTTAAGACCAGATAATTTAGTTAAGTTCCAGAAGGCAAGGTGAAAGGAAGGTAAGCTAATATAATCTTCCTTTAATACCATTAACCAATTATACTTATGAAATATTTGCACATTTTCATTACTAAAATGTTGAAAAAACTCACTTGTGCCCTGAGGTTTCTTTAAGTTCTGCCCATTTTTTGTACAAGTTTTTATACAAATCCCAGTCTGCATCCCAAGCATCATCTTGCATTGCGAGACTATGCTGCATTCTCAACTCCGCTAAAAGGGAGATGGTAGAAAGGGAAAAAAAATGCTGAATTCAGGAACTAACTGCATTTTCCATGCACATATTTAGTTATATTAAAATGAATTATAAATACTTACATTTAGATAAAAATGGCAATCCTACGTAACAATAATCCCCACATTGCAAACCAGCATCAAAATAAATATTTGCTATCTGTAAAAAAAAGATTAAAATATTAGGGCACATCAGCACAATTTGTTATATAAAAGTAAACAAAGCAATTACATCAGATAGTCAAATACACATCTGTTGCATAAGTGAACTATACAAAATAATTTATGCAGATTATAAATTGCAAACTATGACTAACCTTGGACTTCTTTTTTGATTCCAAATCATCTTTGTTATTTTTCATTCTCTTGTAGTAGAATCGCACATCCTCTGTGAGAGAACGTATATTTTGCAGTTTCACCTTCTGTGAGAAGGAACTCATTATATTTAAACTATGATGAACTACCTTCCCCTATAAAATAAAATGCAGGCTTTACAATTAGGAAAGAGGATATTGTAAAACACTGTCAACATTACACAGTACTGCACAAGATACACAACTTCCAAATTATACGCACAACAGTAATGCAAAAGAAAACTCATTTAGCTTTACCTTTTGTCTTTTCCATTCAAATTAATTGTCCAAAAGACCACAATTAAGTTTTATTTAAACTCACAAATGATATTTAAAATTCAAACTGAATCAACAGTAAAAATGTTCAAATTTGGAATAGCAGAGATATGCATTAATATCCTTACTGGAAATGTAGATGGAAGAACAATGTGTTTTGGTGAGCAAACCAACGAGCCCACAGCAATAAGTGCCCTCACTGGGATAGTTAAAATCTGTAAATAAAAAGAAAAGGATGTTAACCTTAAAACAATTGTGAAAAGTTATAAATGTAGCTATATGCTACAATTAATATGCACTGAAATATACTTGACTACTGCAAATTCTGCAGATCATGCTGGATACCCTCCGTCAAGGAGGGAAGAATTGGAGCTGTGAGTCTAGGAGAAAGAAATGGGGAAAATCTTCTACATGTAGAAGACAAAATGCAAGTTTCACAGGGCGATAGAAAATGGCACCTGAATTGTCAACGTTCAGGTGTCATTACACCTGAACTGGAGCAGTACTAACATTCTTGTAGGAAAGATTGCTAGTGCTGCTCGGCGGGGGGGGGGGGGGGTTAAACTAAATTTGCAGGGGGCAGGGATCCAGAATGTGAGAGAGGATAGCGAGATGAATAATAAAGGACAGGTGGGGACTACAGGGTTCCGGAATATTAAGTGCGTAGTAGAGAAAGGTGAGGTGGAACAAGTGATAAGGAGGACACATGTACAGAGGGATGGTCTGACGGGACATGGAGTTAAACGTGCAGAAAGAATAAGTAAATTGAGGAAGGTCAACAAAATTCAAGGGGTGTATAGCCCGATGGGAGTTCAGGGAGTTGGGTTAAGCACAATAGACAGCGATTTAAACAGAGAGAGGAGAAATGGGCTAAAAATTCTATATCTGAATGCACGAAGTGTCAGAAATAAGGCAGATGAGCTTGAAGCTCAGGTGCGAATGGGTAACTATGATGTTGTTGGGATAACGGAGACATGGCTGCAGGGAGATCAGACCTGGGAAATTAATGTACAAGGGTATACGTGCTATCGTAGGGACAGAAATGTGGGCAGAGGAGGTGGGGTGGCCCTGTTGGTGAGGAATGAGATTCAGTCCTTTGCAAGGGGGGGGGGGGGGGACATAGGATCAGGAGAAGTAGAGTCTGTGTGGATAGAACTGAGGAACAGTAAGGGCAAAAAGATCCTAATGGGTGGTGTCTACAGGCTCCCAAACAGTAGCATGGATATTGGGTGCAAGTTGAATAGGGAGTTAACATTGGCATGTGGCAAAGGTAATGTCACAGTAGCTATGGGGGATTTCAACATGCAGGTGAACTGGGAGAATCAGGTTGGTGCTGGACCACAGGATAGGGAGTTTGTAGAGTGCCTACAGGATGCATTCTTGGAACAGCTTGTACGAGAGCCGACCAGGGACAAGGCTATTCTGGATATAGTGTTGTGTAATGAACAGGATTTGATAAGCGATCTTGAAGTAAAGGAGCCATTAGGAGGTACTGGCCATAATATGTTAAGTTTTTATCTGCAATTTGAGAAGGATAAGGGCAGATCGGAGGTGTCAGTGTTGGTTGAACAAAGGAGACTATGGAGCCATGAGGGAGGAGCTGGCCAAAGTTAAATGGATGGATATCCTAGCAGAAAAGACAGTGGAACAGCAGTGGCAGGTATTCTTGGGAACAATGCACAAGGTGCAAAATCAGTTCATCCCCTGGAGAAGGAAGGATTCAAAGGGGGGAAAGGGGCCACAGTGGTTGACAAAGGAAGTCAGAGATTGCATAGCATTAAAAAAAAAGTATGACAGAGCTAAGGTGAGTGGGAAGACAGATGATTGGGAAATTTTTAAGGAACAACAGAACTTAACTAAAAAGGCAATACAGGGAGAAAAAATGAGGTACAAACGCAAGCTAGCCAGGAAAATAAAGGAGGATAGCAAAAGCTTTTTTAGGTATGTGAAGAGAAAGAAGATAGTTAAGAACAATGTTGGGCCCTTGAAGAATGAATTGGGTGAAATTGTTATGGGAAACAGAGAAATGGCAGAAGAATTTAATAAGTACGTTAGATCTGTCTTCACTAGGGAAGACACAAGCAATCTCCCAGATGTATGGATGGGCCAAGGACATACAGTAACAGAGGAAATGAAACAGATTGACATTAGGAAGGAAACGGTGATGAGTAGACTGATGGGACTGAAGGCTAACAAATCCCCAGGTCCAGATGGTCTGCACCCTAAGGTACTAAAGGAGGTGGCTCTGGAAATTGCGGATGCATTGGTAATCATTTTCCAATGTTCCTTAGATTCAAGATCAGTTCCTGAGGATTGGAGAATAGCTAATGTTATTCCATTTTTTAAGAAAGGAGGGAAGGATAAAACAGAGAACTATCGTCCAGTCAGCCTAACATCAGTAGTGGGGAAGATGCTAGAGTCCATTATTAAAGATGAAATAGTGGCATACCTAGATAGGAGTGATAGGATTGGACCGAGCCAGCATGGATTTACCAAGGGCAAATCATGCTTGACTAATCTATTGGAGATTTTTGAGGATGTAACCAGGAAGTCAGACAAGGGAGATCTAGTGGATGTAGTGTACCTCGATTTTCAAAAGGCATTTGATAAGGTCCCACATAGGAGATTGGTGGGTAAAACCAGAGCTTATGGCATTGGGGGGGAAGATATTGACATGGATAGAAAACTGGTTGGCAGATAGAAAGCAAAGGGTAGCGGTGAATGGGTGTTTCTCAGAATGGCAGGTGGTGACTAGTGGGGTGCCACAGGGCTCGGTATTGGGACCACAGCCGTTTACGATTTACATCAACGATTTAGATGAAGGCATTGAGAATAACATCAGCAAGTTTGCTGATGATACTAAGCTGGGTGGGAGTGTGACATGTGATGAGGATGTTAGGAGAATTCAGGGTGACTTGGATAGGCTGGGTGAGTGGGCAGATACTTGGCAGATGACGTTTAATGTGAATAAGTTTGAGGTTATTCACTTTGGGAGTAAGAACAGGAAGGCAGATTATTATCTGAACGGTGTAGAGTTAGGTAAGGGAGAAATACAAAGAGATCTAGGAGTCCTTGTTCATCAGTCACTGAAGGTGAATGAGCAAGTGCAGCAGGCAGTGAAGAAGGCTAACGGAATGTTGGCCTTTATTACAAAGGGAATTGAGTACAAGAGCAAGGAAATCCTTTTGCATTTGTACAGGGCCCTGGTGAGACCACACCTGAAGTATTGTGTACAGTTTTGGTCTCCAGGGTTAAGGAAGGACATCCTGGCTGTCGAGGAGGTGCAGCGTAGATTCACAAGGTTAATTCCTGGGATGTCCAGACTGTCTTACGCAGAGAGGTTAGAGAGACTGGGCTTGTACACGCTGGAATTAAGGAGATTGAGAGGGGATCTGATTGCAACATATAAGATTATTAAGGGATTGGACAAGATAGAGGCAGGAAATATGTTACAGATGCTGGGAGAGTCCAGTACCAGAGGGTATGGTTTAAGAATAAGAGGTAGGTCATTTAGGACAGAGTTAAGGAAAAACTTCTTCTCCCAGAGAGTTGTGAGGGTCTGGAATGCACTGCTTCGGAAGGCAGTGGAGGCCAGTTCTCTGGATGCTTTCAAGAAGGAGCTAGACAGGTATCTTATGGATAGGGGAATCAAGGGATATGGGGACAAGGCAGGAAACAGGTATTGACAGTAGATGATCAGCCATGATCTTAGAATGGCAGTGCAGGCTCGAAGGGCCGAATGGTCTACTTCTGCACCTATTGTCTATAAAGACTTGTGTATATATATTCCAGAACAGTCTCTAAATTAGGTCATCTTGTGTGCACAGATTCACTTGCAAATCATCCACACAACTTTATCTTCATACATTGTCTTCACCACAATAAGTAGACTGTGGCACTCACAGCCCATACTTGCATTTGCAGTTTAACTTGGCCAAGTATTGGATCATGGCTGGCACTGCACCCTGGCAGGAGTCCACATCTTCGGCAAAGTCTGGGGACAGATTTTCATGGGCGGCATTGTAGAATGTGATGGTGAAATGTTTTTTCTCAGAATGTTGAGAAAGATTTCTCAGAATTTTGTTTCCATGGTATCAGGAAGTTAAAAAAGTATACTGAAGTAGACAATGGGATCTAAACTGAGACATGATCTGTAACAAGTACTAAATACAAAACTATTAAAGTTTAATGTAAAAGACTTGCAATTACCTGGCACTGTAGCATTTATTGAAACAATGAAACATTTTCATAAAGATTGAAGGATTCATAATGTTAAAAATGAAGATCATTTAGACATAAAATTGTACAAGGCATTGGTAAGGCCAAATTTGGAATATTGTGTACAGTTCTGGCCACCAAATTATAGGAAAGATATCAATAAATTAGAGAGAGTGCAGAGATGATTTACTAGGATGTTTCCTGGGTTTCAGTTACAGAGAAAGGTTGAACAAGTTAGGTCTCTATTCATTGGAGCGTAGAAGGTTGAGGGGGGATTTGATCGAGGTATTTAAAATTTTGAGAGGGATAGATAGAGTTTATGTGTATAGGCTGTTTCCATTGAGAGTAGGGGAGATTCAAACGAGAGGACATGATTTGAGAGTTAGGGGGCATAAGTTTAAGGGAAACACGAGGGGGTATTTCTTTACTCAAGAGAGTGATAGCTGTGTGGAATGAGCTTCCTGTAGAAGTAGTAGAGGCCAGTTCAGTTGTGTCATTTAAGGTAAAATTGGATAGGTATATGGACAGGAAAGGAGTGGAGGGTTATGGGCTGAGTGCGGGTAGGTGGGACTAGGTGAGATTAAGAGTTCGGCACGGACTAGGAGGGCTGAGATGGCCTGTTTCTGTGCTGTGATTGTTATATGGTTATAACATTGGATCACAGATCTGTTCAGCATTCTCAATACTGATAAGTAATGGAGTTATAGATTAGCTGCAGTGCAGTTTTGTGACTCTTTATACATTGTATTCATAACCCAGAACAAGGACGAAGCTGAAGTACACCTTTATCAAGCATATTCCTGGTTGAACTTTTCTGCGCACCCTACCTAAAGGTTTGTGTTGGGCATTTTAGAGCTGATTGGTGCCCTAGAGGATACAGTCAACAAAATTAATCGTTGGCCATTTTACATTCCAATTCAAAATTAAGATTTGCTTCCTCTGAATGGATTAGATTATTTACATGGGTGACAGGTGCAATTATCTTGATTGGTAAAGGGGACAATTTATAATTTTAAACTTGGATGTAAATTGTTTTAAGCTTCTGAATACCACAATCTAGATTTTCTTTGCTTTAAGGTACATTACCTCATAATCAGTTGTAATCTGTACAGCTCCATCATATGGCCCTTCAAGTTCTTTTGCAGTCAATTTCATTCTAAACACTGCATAATAACCTGAAGCTAGTATCACCTGCAGACAATACAATATTGTACATATTACACAATACATACATCTTACACATACATTACATACAAATCATCTCAAAAGGCGTAATTCGTAAAACTAATCCTGAGAGAATAGCAACCAAGTAAACAATCAAGTAAACAAAGTCATTGATACCTTCTTAAATTCAAGTGTGGAGACTATATTACAAACAATTCTGACACTTTCAATATCAATTTGTTGCATTGATCTGGTTAAGTATGATCTTCATTAATTATACCTTCTATATTGTTATGACCTTTAAAAACTATAAACAAATTTATCAACATCCCATTACCAAAGCAACTCCCCCAGTCAGAGATATTCATTAATCCCCATCTGCCTTCTCCTCACCTCACCTTCTCTGCTATTTGAAGTTAAATGCTTTTTCACTTTTCCAGTTGACAAGACTCTTTAACCTGAAACATTTCTCTTTCTACAAATGTCATGTTTGCTTTTCAAAATTAAGAGCATTTACTATTATGGATTTCCAGCATCTGCACTTCTTTTCAAATTTCCTTCCTTTAGAACTATAGAACACTACAGCACAGTACAGGCCCTTCAGCCCTCCATGTTGTGCCAACCCATACAATCCTTAAAAAAAAGTACTAAACCCACACTACCCCATTACCTTCCATTTTTCTTTCATCCATGTGCCTGTCCAAGAGGCTCTTAAATGTTTTAGCCTCCACCACCATCATTCCAGGCACTCACAACCCTCTGTGTAAAAAACTTACCCCTGATGTCTCCCCTAAACTTCCCTCCCTTAATTTTGTACATATGCCCTCTGATGTTTGCTATTGGTGCCCTGGGAAACAGGTACTGACTATCCACCCTACCTATGCTTCTCATAATCTTGTAGACCTCTATCAAATCCCATCTCATTCTTCTATGCTCCAAAGAGAAAAGTCCCAGCTCTGCTAACCTTGCTTCATATGACTTGTTCTCCAATCCAGGCAACATCCTGGTAAATCTCCTCTGCAGCCTCTCCATAGCTTCCAAATTTAAAATTTTTTTTACTGTTGATTCAGTTTGATTTTTAAATATCATTTGTGAGTATAAATAAAATATAATCCTCCAGTCCTCTGGTACCTCACCTGTTGCCTAGGATGATTTAATTATCTCTGCTAGAACCCTTACAACTTCTGCACTTGCCTCCCACAGGGTCTGAGGGAACACATTGTCCGGACCTGGGTAGTTATCTACCCTAATTTGCTTTGAGTATACACCTGCTCCTCCGCAATCTTTATAGGGTCAATGTAATCAATGTAGTTTTGCCTCACTTCTGTGACTCAGACTGGCTGAGTAAATACAGATGTAAAACATTCATTTAAGATCTTCCCCAACTCTTTTGGCTCCAAACATGGATTATCTTCTGATCTTCCAGAGGACCAATTTTGTTTCTTGAAATCCTTCTGGTCTTAACATCTGTAAAATCTCTTGGATTCTCCCTCACCTTTGCTGCTGGGCCATTCTTTTAGCCCTCATGATTTCTTAAGTTTTCTTTTACATTTTTTATAGTCCATAAACACTACATTTGTTCCAACCTGCCTATATGCGTTATGCACTTACGTTTTTCCGAAATTACACTTACACTTCTGAAATTCTTTCTGTCGCCATCAAAATTGGCCTTTCTCTAATCTAGAATCACAACCCATGGACCAGACTTGCTTTGAAACTAATGGAATTATGGTCACTAGACGCAAAGTGTCTGGGCATTTGTCTGTGAGTGCAAAACCTTTTAACCTTAAACTTTTAAAAATACCAAAATATATCTATGAAACTTGCCTAGCTATACAAACTAATGCAATAGATGCACAAAGGAGATGCTGTTGATATTACCAAATGCTCATAAATGAACACAGAGGATTCCAGTTATTTAGGCCATTGGTTAATTGGGCAGCCATTCATTTGGGACAACTCTCAAATAACAAAAGCTAATCCAGAAAACTACTGGGATTCCCTTCATTTATTTGGGACACTATGCCACTTAATTGGTACAGGAGACTGTTGCTGAAGAGTTTCTAAGTTGCATCAGTCGTATGTACTTGTGCAGCTATTAGACACTATGTTGTGCTTACAGTGAAGTTATTAAATAGCATCAGCCGCATGTGTTCACAAAGCAGTATTTTTTGTCTCTGATAGATGGTGATACATAAGCAGCAAGACAATTCAGAACTATTTTGCTCAGTGGGGTTTCAAGTATTCAGGCTTGGAGATGCCAGAAACTGCCAGCAGTGAAAATGAAACAATTTCATTATTTCAACAAGTTAGAAGCTATGAAGAATTTGAAGGTATTAACAATCCTCTTGAATGTTACAATGAAAAATAAAGATTTGCAGAATGCAATCAAAAGCATAGCATGAAGACTGTACATTATCTGCACTAGGTATCTGCACTAATTTGGTTCATTTGCAGTCAATCAAAAGAACATGGCAGTGAAGACTGGATTAATTCCTCTGTGGATAACAATTAGGAACTTTTACAGTTTTATAGCACTGTAGATGTGATAGTGTTCTAATTTGTTCCGTATTTCATTTAAATACATAATTGGTTACACACTTTGTCTTTTGTTTACACCTTTTTAACTATTTCCATGAAACCGGCTAATTGGAGCTGCTGCTTAATTGGGCTAAAATGTGCTGATGCTGATGTGTAACCATGTTCAAACTGCATGCTCCTTTGTTTTTAAAAAAACATACCTTTCCCTGAACAAAAAGAGGGCAGAGGATTCATGCATGGGTAAGTACTTTTTTTGTAAAATAAAAAATGCCTATAGACAATTGGTGCAGAAGTAGACCATTCGGCCCTTCAAGCCTGCACCGCCATTCTGAGATCATGGCTGATCATCTATTATCAATACCCGGTTCTTGCCTTGTCCCCATATCCCTAGATTCCCCTATCCATAAGATACCTGTCTAGCTCCTTCTTGAAAGCATCCAGAGAATTGGCCTCCACTGCCTTCCGAGGCAGTGCATTCCACAGATCCACAACTCTCTGGGAGAAGTTTTTCCTTAACTCTGTCCTAAATGACCTACCCCTTATTCTCAAACCATGCCCTCTGGTACTGGACTCTCCCAGCATCTGTAACATATTTCCTGCCTCTATCCTGTCCAATCCCTTAATAATCTTATATGTTGCAATCAGATTCCCTCTCAATCTCCTTAATTCCAGCGTGTACAAGCCCAGTCTCTCTAACCTCTCTGCGTAAGACAGTCCGGACATCCCAGGAATTAACCTTGTGAATCTACGCTGCACCTCCTCTACAGCCAGGGTGTCCTTCCTTAACCCTGGAGACCAAAACTGTACACAATACTCCAGGTGTGGTCTCACCAGGGCCCTGTACAAAGGCAAAAGGATTTCCTTGCCCTTGTACTCAATTCCCTTTGTAATAAAGGCCAACATTCCAATAGCTTTCTTCACTGCCTGCTGCACTTGCTCATTCACCTTCAGTGACTGATGAACAAGGACTCCTAGATCTCTTTGTATTTCTCTCTTACCTAACTCTACACCGTTCAGATAATAACCTGCCTTCCTGTTCTTACTCCCAAAGTGGATAACCTCACATTTATTCACATTAAATGTCATCTGCCAAGTATCTGCTCACTCATCCAGCCAATCCAAGTCACCCTGAATTCTCCTAAAATCCTCATCACGTCACACTCCCACCCAGCTTAGTATCATCAGCAAACTTGCTGATGTTATTCTCAATGCCTTCATCTAAATCGTAAACAGCTGTGGTCCCAACACTTATAAGCAATTCCTTGGCTTATGACAGCAAGCATATTAAATGCCTCTTTCACTCTATCGATTTAATATTAGATTAATATAGATTAATTAGGATAAATTAATAGTCTAACTTAACATTAGATTATATGAGAACAGAATAAGGATGTGACAAACTAAATCATTTACAAAATGACAGTTTCAGATACACCAGACTTCCAGGATTAGTGTGTTGAAAGGAAATTCATCTTATTTAAATATAACATAACAAAAAAAATCCTTCTGAATGATAATTTCATAAAACAACAAAAACATAGATATTCTTTAAAACAGACCAAAAGGGGGTAGGCTGAAGCTACAGCTTATTACGCCTACCCCTCTTACTTATACAAAAACGTATCCGGCGTCAATCTTCACATCAAAACAAAAAAATTCATAATCTTTTAATGCAAAAGTCCAATTCCAAGTATCATTTATTTATATTCCTCCCATTCATTTTAAATACATGTATTTTATATTTGTTCATTAAATTATGTTTTAAATAATTTTTTAAACTTGTTAAGTGTGGTACATGTTTTTAAATTCTCAAAACTGTTCCATTGACTGAAATATATATTTTTTTTACATTTGTTCTTATCCTTTGTTTTTAAAATATACATGTTCCTCTCAAATCACGTTGACTTTCTCTCATTTTAAACAACCTTTGGATACTTCGTGGTAACTGTCCATTTTTTACGTTATACATAATTTGCATTATTTTAAAATTTGAACTGGGGTGTTGCTGAAATTGGGCCATGTTGGGCTAAAATTCTTAATTGTCAGAAATTAGTTTTCAGCTATGGTGTACCTAATCTTTGTGGCCAGTATTGTATGCTATGATCAAAAATTACCTTTGCTTGAACACAATCCCTTGGGTGAGGATCCATTAATAATTCATCTTAGTTATGAACATTTTAAAAAGTGTAGAACATTAAACATTAAAAGCCTCTGGTAATATCACTTCAGAAAAAATTTAATGAAATCTTAAGTAATTCTACTGAAACTGTACATGAACACAAAGAAGAAAGCTTGCCAAAATAATCCACTAGCATTTAAGAAATCAGCATGTAGGATCAAAAAAGACTTACAGAAGACTGTTCTGTTGAAGATAACTTTTCTAAATCAGCTAGGCTGGAAACTATTGTGGTTTTGTTGCCTTTCTCTACAATCAGAAGCTCAATGCTAAGGCCATCACCTACTACATACCAGGCTTTCACTGCCAGCTAAGGAGAGAAAAAGAAACATCACAATCAGTAGATATCATGAAATATTGCCTCAGAGATTTTACAGAATTAAGTAGCGTTCCAAAGGTGGCATATTACCTCAATTGGATTGCTGTTCATTATGATAAAAATAATATTCCCCTCCTCTATGGCACTCAAAACACCAAAGTCTATGATGCGCTCCTCTAAACTTGGAGGAAGTACAAAGTACTGCAAAATTAAAAGAATCCCATTAGAGTTATAACATGCAACTTTAAGATTAAATCAAGACAAATTGCTTAGCCAAATTAAACATTTCATTTAAAATTATTGAAACACTATTTCAAATGGATTCTGAAGCAAACTTTAAATCAAGTCACTCCTTCTACATGATAATGATTGTAATCACTCTCTATGCAAATAGTGTATGTTTCAAAGGTAAAACTTTAGCCATAGGTTCACCATGGATGCGATTAAATGATGCTTGACTTTTCAAAACTAATATGATTTGAGGCACTGAATTTATAGGGTTTGCATCATACAGCATGGCAAAAAGGCTCTTCAGTCAACCATATCCAAGCTGGCACTACACCTTCTGGCTACAGACATGCACACCAAGGGATAAAGTTTCTCACCATCAACTCAGCCCCTTATGTTATTCTGATCATCTCTCAGCCTTTATTGCTCCAAAGAAATCCAACTTAGAACTTTTAGAGTGAAAGCATCCTATCACAGCAACATACCTGGTGAATCTCAACAGGAACCCCACCCCATATGTTTTTCTTAACGTCTGGAAACCAAATTGACACACAGCCATGGCTTATCTAACTGTCTCTATAGTTTAACCATAATTGTTAAATAAGTAGTTGTTTAACCACAACTACTTCTCTGATTTTCTATGCATCATTAATAAAGTGTCCCATTTGTCTTCTTAACTTCTCTGATAATCCCTGCCTCTCCTCATGCAGATTAATATCGTTCCTTGGAATTTTCTCCAATAATTTCCTTACTGCTGACTTTTGCCTACAATTGCATATCTGGTTTATCTTTGCTGCTCTTCGTGAAAAGATACCAGATTGACTTTTCTTCAGTCATCCAGCACCTCTGCTGTGGCCAAGGCATGAAGTTCTGTTACAGCTCATGTACAGTCCTCCCTTATATTTCCTCAGCAACCAAGGATATATCTGATCAGGTCTTGAACTTTACTCACTTTCAAGCATGCTAAGAAATCTAACTTCGTTTTTATTAGTCATTTATGTTAGGACTCCACAAGCCCCCCCTAAACTTCCTAACTGCAATGCCCTTCTCCAAAGTGAATACAGTCAAAAGGTATTCATTTAAGCCCTTTCCTATATTCTCTGCCAGTGCCCATGGTGTAGTGGTGTCCACACCTGGACTTTGGAACAAGAGGTCCCAGTTTCGAATCTGGCTGGCTCCTGGCATGCGTTCCATCCATGCTGAGTTGAGTGTTGAGCTAACAACTTGGCCTTGTGAAACAGACAATAACAAAACAGCAAAGTTGCCGCTTGATGCACCAAACAAGGCACAGGGAGGAAGCTTACTCTATACACGCAGCTTTGTTTCCTAATAAACTTTACTTTCCCTGGTTATTCTTGCATTCTCAATATCAAAATGTTTTTGGGAATTTTCTTAATCTTTCCCACTAGTGCCATTTCATACCTCTTTGCCCTTCGAAGTGCTTTAGATACCTTCCACAATGTAGGAGCTCGGCCATTTTCAGTTCTCCATAACTGTTTTATTTCCCCTTATCCCACAGAACTCCTTAGAGTTGTAGCCCAGCTCTTAATGTTTTTACGTATGCTTATGTGCAACACATGCAGTCTATACAGGTGAGCACATAATGTTAGAGACAGAAAATGAACACAGCAATAACTGCAAAATATCCCCTAGATGAAAATATAAAACTGATATCTACCAGCTTGTGAAAGGTTATCAAACTCTAATACCATCTTTTGAACAAAAAAAAGAAATAGACATTAAAATTGAACTTTCAAAGAGTTCCATTAAAAATGTACAAAACAAAAGCACTTTCAAAACTAATTTTCAGTTTGAATTCTTAAATTGTGTGGAACAGAAAACTTGACTGGTGTATGTAATGTAAAATCCATATAATAGTATATAAATGGATTCTGGCTGGTTTTGTTAAATGAACATTTTTAAAAAATCACTTCACGTTTTCACATGGAAAATTTATTTCATTTTTGTACTTACATCTAAAAACCCTGTATAGGCTCGCACAGGTAGATGGAATTTTGATGCATTTGTAATGAGCAGGATGTTGCTGTCAATATGAATGGAGGAAGTGGTTGCCGCGAAAAGGAGAGAGAATATATAGAGTGTTTTGTGTGGTGGAACAGAAACTGGTGTGCTGAAGTTTTTAATCTGTAACAAAAGGAAAATAGGTCATAGTTTAAACATTGTATAAAATAAATGTTCTTGAATTAGACTACTGGCAAGGCCTCAATTATTTGTCATCTCTAATTGTTATGAAGTTGGTGCTGGTCCAAAGCGACCATTGATCACTGCGTTTCCTAGAGTCTGAGGTCCAAGACTATGACCGACAATACATACCTGTGGGAGGGTGAGTGACTTGGGGGGGAAGAAAACTGAAATTGATGTCCCACTTGCCTGATACTGTGTCCACTTGGGCTGTACAGATATCAAATCTGACTGATTTTGAGTAAAATTTGGAGAAATTCTGCACTGTATTGTATAGGTGATGAATGCCGCAGCTAAGTATTACTTGTCTAAAAAGAAATAGTATGTAAGGAGTGGACCAAACAAGTGAACTAGTTTGGCTGTCAAACCTCCTTGACATACTATTGAAATACTTCCTTGAAATACTATTGGAACTGCAGTCATCCAACTTTTGTAGATTGCAGCAAGGTGGTTTTCAGTAATTAGATAAATCACTAAGAAAATACCTATCCTCTGACCAGCAGCTGCAACTTATTCAGTTATGTTATCTACAACAGCAATTCCCAAAAAAGCTTTGAGCAATTCAGTAATAACTAATGCGCGAAAATCAAAGGATGGTGATTATGTGTATGGTCATGCACTTTGGTAGAAGAAATGAAATGGATGATTATTTACTAAATGGAGAGAAAATACAAAAAACTGAGGCACAAAAGGGACTTGGGAGTCGTCGTGCAGGATTCCCTAAAGGTTCCCAATTCCTAAAGGTTAATTTGCAGGTTGAGTCTGTGGTGAGGAAGGCAAATGCAATGTTAGCATTCATTTCAAGAGGACTAGTATATAATAGCAAGGATGTAATGTTGAAACTTTATAAAGCATTGGTGAGATCTCACTTGGAGTATTGCAAGCAGGTTTGGACCACTTATCTTAGAAAGGATGTGCTGAAGCTGGAGAGGGTTCAAAGGAGATTGATGAAAATGATTCCAGGATTGAATGGCTTGTTATAATAAGAGCATCTGATGACTCTGGGCCTGTATTTATTAGATTGCAGAAGAATGAAGGGTGACCTCATTGAAACTTAAAAATGGTGAAAGGCCTTGATAGACTGGATGTGGGGAGGATGTTTCCTATACTGGGGGATCTATGACAGGAGGACACAACCTCAGAATAGAGAGGCGTCCTTTTAGAACAGTGATGAGGAGGATTTTTTTAGCCAGAGAGTGGTGACTCTGGAATTCTTTGCCACAGGCAGCTGTGGAGGCCAAGTCTTTAGGTATATTTAAGTCAGAGGTTGATGAATTCTTGATTGGTCAGGGCATGAAGAGATATGGGGAGAAGGTAGGAAATTGGAGCCAAGAGGAACATTGGATCAGCCATGATGAAACAGAGAAGCAGACTTGATGGACCAAATGGCCTAATTCTGCTCCTATATCTAATCTTCCTATCGAAAATTAAAGGATGACGATTAGACTTTCTTATCAGAGAAAGACATTGTCTACAATCATGTGATATAAATGTTTTATGCTGCAAATTTCAGAACACCACCTTGCACATGTTACATGTGGCAAGGGCGCTCAGTATTCGAAAAGCTATTGTGCAATCAACAACACACAAATGGAAATGTTCCATTTCCAACATAAAGGGTCACTGAAGCGGCAGCTGAAGATAGCAGGTCGCATCCAGCAGAAAGTTGCAAGGTAATATGAGAACAAACATCTGATGCTCTGATGACTGGCCAATTTATTATGGTATTAATACCATATTATCAAATGTTATTTTGGCATCAAGGACTATTGCTCTCTCTTCACTTCACACATTTAGCTTTTTATAACCATGCCTAAGTCAAGACTAATTCTGAAATTCAACAATTTACTGCTGGGAAAAAAAAAGTACATACAAGCACTTACCTTGAACATTGTCTTTGCATCCTCCGGCAAAGAAACATTGTGTATAATAATTGGAAAATTGAATGTATTTGTTAGATATATTGGCCTCTCCACGGATTCTGTTGGACTGTCCCTGATATGAAAGAGTGTTGCTGCATGATCATATCCTAAGTACCTGTGAATCACAAAGAGTGTCACATTTTTCCTTGTGGCCTTGGTTTTACTGTCAGCCAAATCTTGGAAGGGATTCTCAATTTAATAGAAAATGCTTAAAACAAAATAAAATTATCCTATAGTTTAGCACTGAGTAACATAACAGATGACAATCTGGTGCCAGTTTTAATCAAAACTCTGGTTGTCATTGTAATTATAAGATTTCTTACAATGATTTGGAGAAGGCATGTGATGGCATGGGGGTTGGAGAGAATGAGGGCTAACTTGTACAGTGTTAAGTCTAATCTTTGCATCAGTGTTATGTCTCCAAAAAGAAAGCTTGAAATAAAAAAAACTATGTGTGTTATGTGATGATGAAAATACAAGATTGTTGCAAATTTCCTTTAGCTTTTTCTGGGTTTGGACTCAGTGTATGAAGGTATAGAAACACAAACCATTTTCCTAATACCTAGTTAAAGTGTAGTGACTGTAGTTATGCTGAAAGAGCACCTGTCAAAACTTCCACTGTCAGGTACTTTCATTCATGGGAGTATGGGCTCTTCAGCCCAGTTCAGCCATACCAACTGTGATGCCTATCCACATTAATCCCATTGCCCACATTAGTCCTGTATCCCTCTACTATTCCTATTCAATTACATGTCCAATTACACTTTAAATGCTGCAAATTCATTGAACAGTTCTAAATAATTCAATACCAATTTAATTAAGACATTAATACCTTAGCAAACTGTACTCTTTGCCAAGTTTGCTGAAAAAAAGTGTGCCAGTTCTCCCAGTTGAAATTTACATGCACTCTCAGGAGCAGAGATGGCAAGATTTATGGAGAAAGAATGGCAAGAATGGAATCTCAGATTGGACACAAGCGTAATGTGTCAAAGAAAATAATCTTCCAATGTATTACAGTAGCACATGCAAAATGTTTTTGGCATAATAAAAGCTCAAAGTAATTTGCAGAAAGTCAACCAGACAAAAATCGACAGAGCTGAAAGTGGAGATAAAAGGATAGCTGACCAAACACTTGTACTGTGGCACCCATCTTTGAACATCTGGAAGAAAGGGTGTCGGGTCACAGGAAGAAGGAAACTAGACAGATAAAAGTATGACTAGCAATAGTGTGGCATGATAAATTGGATGAACACGGTCTTGAAAGATAGGATTGAAGATTGTTTTTTTTTAATCATGCTTCAGTGAGTGTAAGAGAAAAAATACAATTGTTACTTCTGATCCATCGCAGCATGATAAAAACACGGTAAGTATAAATAACAAAAAATATAAATATGAAAGCAATCTTATAAACATACTGTACAATTAACTGTTGAGTGTGGCCGAACGTACACAAGAATAGCTTACAGTGCCATGTAAAAGTATTCAGTCCACAACAATTTGCTCACATAAATCAGTATTACAATCAGGGATTCTGATCAATTTAACTGAGAGCTTTTACTTGTGAATCACATGCTCCTTTTTTCACAGCACAACCAAAAAAATCCCAAGTGTAAAGCATGAAAAAAAAACGGAGAACTGAAATGTCAGCAGTTCAAAGTATTCATCCCACTTTGCTCAGTGCTTAGTTGAACTACGTCTTACAGCTATTACAGCCAATAGTCTTTTTGGTTTGCACAACATAATGGAGCAAGATCTGTCTATTCCTCCTCGCAAAATTGTTCAAGATGTGCGACATTAGTTTAGGAGTGGCAGTGGATGCTTGACTGGTTTAAGACCACTGACTGGATCTCTCAAGGACATCGATTTTCTCCATTTGAAGCCATTCTATGGTTGCTCTGGCAGTGTGCTTCCCGTCATTGTCCTGATGAAAGAGAAACTCCCTCTCAAATTTAAGCTTTCTGGCAGAGGCTAGCACGCTTTTTATCCAGGATCTCGCTGTACTTATCTTCCCATCATTCCTGACCAGATTTCCAGTCCTTACAGCTGAAATGCATCCCTATAGCACATTACTACCTCTACTATACCTTACAGTGGGGATGATGTTATCTGGTTGGCACGCAGTATTTGATTTATGCCACATGCACTACTTAATGTTGAGGCCAAGTTCCACTAGAGTCTCATTGGCTCAAGACCTTCTTCCACATCTTCACAGCATCTTCTAAGTGATGCTTTGCAAAGGCTTTACGGGTAAGGATAAGTTTTTTTTAAATAAAGTGGTACATGTAAATCTAGTACTGCACATCAGACTGGATATCTGGTTGGGATTGATGGAAAGGTGAGTGTTGCTAAAAAGAGAGATCTTGGATAAAAACCTGCTGGTCTCTGCCAGAAAGCTTAAACTAGGGAGGAAGCTGGTCTTTCAGCAGGATGACCTAAAGCACCCTGCTAGAGCAACCATGGATTGGCTTCAAATGAAGAAAATTGATATCCTTGGTTAGCCAGTTAGAGTGGTGACCTTAAATTGATCGAACATCTCCAGCAAAATCTCAGGACTGCTATTTACTGCCACTTGCCAACTAACCTGACACAGCTTGAGCAATTTTACAAGGAGGAATGGGCATATCTTCCTCCATCATGTTGTGCAAAACTACTAGAGACCTATCCAAAAAGACTACTGGCTGTAATAGTGGTGCTGACATTTCAGTTTTTGATTTTTTAGTTTTCCCTTCTTTACAATTTTCCTTGCTTTTTGGATTCTACTGTGGAAAAAGGTGGCAGGGTAGAGATACATCTTTAACTTAAGGAGGTGTAAGGCTCCCCTTCCTTCTGCTAGCCTGCAGGTCACCCTTGGATAAAGTGTAGCACCTGCTTAAACCCCAGCTCACGTGAAACCATGGTGGATGATCGTATAAGCAGCTGGTATGTATCACAAGTCCTGGTTATGCCACCACTGATGCCAGGCAGATAATGGCTGAGGTCACCCATCTTGTAAAGACACTGCCCAGAAGGCAGCAATGGCAAACCACTTCTGTTAAAAAAAGATTGCCAAGAACAATCATGGTCATGGAAAGACTATACTCGCCCACGTCATACAACAAGGCACATAACAAAAATATGAAAAAAAAGGAGCATGTGATGCACAAACAAAAATTTGCTGTTACATTGATCAAAATCCCTGGCTGTAATAGTAATTTATATGAACAAAGGGTTGGGGACTAAATATTTTTATAAGGCACTGTATATACATAGACTGATGGTATGTACATAAAGCGATGTCAGGTGCAGGAGCACTTCAATGTAACAATGCTGCAAAGCTTTAAAAGAAATAATATCTTGATACCAAGGAAGATGTTCATAGGGAGAAATAGACTAACGAGATGCATAAATTAGAACACAAAAGAATTCCAGAGACAAAGTTATGCAAACCATTCAAGGTGTTCAGGGAAAATGTGCTCTCTAATTTAGTTTATCACTTCTTCCCCCAATAAACAAGATTACCTACTTCTCAACACTTCTTTTCTTTTTGAGAAACAGCCTGGAAAATTTCATCCAAATCTATTAGCTGCTTTCAAAGACCATAAAACTTCAGACCAGCAACTGTTCCAGAGACTGCAGAGAATATTAACTGCCATCTAAATGATGTTTGCACATTCTGCCATTCTGCCCTTGACCTATTGCTTTCCCCCCAGGAACTCCAGTTTCCCTTCACGTGCTTGTTGGCAGTTTGTTTCTATTACAAGCCATCCCCAGTGCAAGTGAATGACAGAAAAGTTGACAAGAGGGTGTTTGGATAGGGCAAAGAGTTGCTGTTAAGGCAGTGGGTGGGAGTAAATGAATTGATTAGAGAAGATAGGTTTTGATAATCTCTCCATGTGAACCATAAATTTCCCATTTTTGGCAGATGGCAGAGTCCAGATTGGATAATTCTTTCTAGGAAACATTGGTCTTGAACCCATGAATTCTTCCCACAGCTCAACAGTGGAAGGGATTCAATAAAGGTACCCCATTCAAGGCTTATTGAGAAAGTAAGGAGGCATGGGAACCAAGTGGACAATGCTTTGTGGATCCAGAATTGGCTTGCCAACAGAAGGCAAAAAGTGGTTGTAGACAGGTCATATTCTGCATGCAGGTCGATGACCAGGTGTGCCTCAGGGACTGGGACCCCTTCTCTTTGTGATTTTTATAAATAACCTGGATGAGGAAGTGGAGGGATGGGTTAGTAAATTTGCTGATGACACAAAGGTTGGGGGTGTTGTGGATAGTGTGGAGGGCTGTCAGAGGTTACAGCGGGACATTGATAGGATGCAAAACTGGGCTGAGAAGTGGCAGATGGAGTTCAGCCCAGTTAAGTGTGAGGTGGTTCATTTTGGTAGGTCAATTATGATGGCAGAATAAATGGTAGGACACAGCAATGTGGAGGTTCAGAGGGATCTTGGGGTCCGAGTCCATAGGACACTCAAAGCTGCTGCATAGGTTGACTCTGGTTAAGAAGGCATACGGTGCATTGGCCTTCAACAACCGTGGGATTGAGTTTAAGAGCCGAGAAGTAATGTTACAGCTATATAGGACCCTAGTCAGACCCCAATTGTAGTACTGTACTCAGTTCTGGTCACCTCACTACAGGAAGGGCATGGAAGCCATAGAAAGGGTGCAGAGGAGATTGACAAGATTGTTGCCTGGATTGGGGAGCATGCCTTATGAAAACACTTTGAGTGAACTTGGCCTTTTCTCCTTGGAGCGACGGAGGATGAGAGGTTCTGAAGAAGGGTCTCGGCCCGATACGTTGACAGTGCTTCTCCTTATAGATGCTGCCTGGCCTGCTGTGTTCCACCAGCATTTTGTGTGTGTTGTTGGAGGATGAGAGGTGACCTGATAGAGGTGTATAAGATGAGGAGTGGCATTGATCGTGTGGATAGTCAAAGGCTTTTTCCCAGGGTTGAAAAAGCTGCCACAAGAGGGCACAGGTTTAAGGTGCTGGGGAGTAGGTACAGAGGAGATGGAGGAGATGTCAGGGTTAAGTGTTGTTGTTGTTTTTTTTATATAAACGCAGAGTGGTGAGTGCGTGGAATGGGCTGCCAGCAACGGTGGTGGAGACAGATACAATAGGGTCCACTTGGTTCCCATGCCTCCTTACTTTCTCAATAAGCCTTGAATGGGGTACCTATCAGCCTTTCGGATGCAGCAGTATGCAATACTCAAGTTTCCTCCATCTTGGAGAAATCAAATGTACTGACTTGTAAAACATCGCCATTCAGTTTGCCAAGAAGACACTGAGCTTCCAGCCACTTCAATTCTCTACCCCATTCACATGGTCTTATGCTTCTACACTGCACAAACAATGTTCAACATAAGCTCAAGGATTAGCTCCTCATCGTTTGGCAGGGTACATTACAGCCCTTGCACATAAACAAAATGCATATACCGGTAAATGCTTTGTTCTGCTTCAACCGGTTTCAAACCTTTCTCCTTTCTACCTTGTTTTTCTTTTTAAAGCAATGGTGATAAATCTGGTTAACAGCCTTTCAGATATTTCTTCTTCTCTCCTTCCTATTCCTATGCAGCTTAAAACCCTGCAGAGGTCTGATGATGAATATTGTCCATTTTTCTCTGCTGACTAATGTTTCACCCAATGAGTGCTTCCAGCTTTTTGCCTGTGTTTTGGATTTCCACCATAATTTTGGTTTTGTTCCAATTAACTGAAAATTTCTTTTTAAAGTATGAATAATCCACTTTTACTTTTGAATATCACCAACACTTAACAAGAATGAAACATTTTGACTTACCCTTCTAACACCTCTGCTTGGTATGGAATTTCAAGTTTTGAGTAAGTTTTCTCTTTAGCTTTCACAGTTATTTTCCCAGAAAACTGCAATGTTCTTTTTGCTTTTGAAGCTGAAATGAAATACAAATGATAGATTCATAATGAAGTTCTTTGGTAACAACTTTTCTCCCTACCATAGTTTGTAGTACATAGACTCAGTGGCCACATAAGTGGCTCTTTAATGCAAATATCTAATCAGCCAATCATGTGGTAGCAACTCAATGCATAAAAGCATGAAGACATGGTCAAGAAGTTCAGTTGTTGTTCAGACCAATCAGAATGGAAGAGAAATATGAGCTAAGTGACTTTGACTGAATGATTGTTGGTGGCTTCTTAGAAACACCTGATCTTCTGGGATTTTCATAAGCAACAGGCTCTATAGAGTTTACAGAGAGTTGTGTGAGAAACATAAAAACATCCAGTGAGTGGTATATCTGCAGGCGAAACATCTCATTAATGAATGAGGTCAGAGGACAATAGCCAGACTGGTTCAACTGATAAGAAGGCGACAGGAACTCAAATAACCTTGTGTTACAACAGCAGCGTGCAGAATGCACAACACAAACCTTGAAGTGGATGGGCTACAGCAGCAAAAGATCATGTACATACAATCAGTGGTTACTTTATTAGGTACAGGAGATACCAAATAAAGAGGTCATGGTGTAATAAACTTAATTGAATTTGTCAGGTGGATTTGTACATTTCTAAAATTATGATCCATTCTACATATATCAACCACATTACTTTTCCAAACATTAAATGTATTACATTTTGGAATTCTGTGATTTGACTCATTTACAGATCTGTTCAAAATAAGTTACCTACTGTTTAAATTTGTCAAAAAATTTTGCGCTTGGTTCTCTCTCTTTCAGACACAAGAGTAAAGTAAGGGGTGAGAATTTGATATTTCTTAAAGGTATAGTAAAGTACTCAAGGTGTGATAGAGTAGATATGGAGCACAATTTCCATTGGCATTACAGTCAAAAAGTTTTATATTCTGCAAAGAAAACATAGTGGTTATTTGGGATATTACCATAAAAAAACTAACAGAAGCCAAATAAAAGGGTGTTTTCCAAAGAGGAACTACGTACAAATGTTAAGGAGATGGCTCTGGGGAAAAGGATAAGGAAGTGGGTGCCATTAGAAGTGTCTTCTACAAACACAATTAGCCAAAGGATAACTTCCTATACTATATAATTTATTTTTGTTCACATTCTGTTCCAAATAACTACATTTTAATTCAGGTCAAGATTGCACCAGCAAACAATGTGACCAATGGCTCTGTCCTGCTGACAGTTTACAAAACTACCTTCACATCTTTGATTATCCTGCTAAGCTGCATGTGACTGGAAGCTGTGATTTTTATTTTGGTGGTGTTTTGGGACCAATTGAGTGATCAGACATTTTGCTGTCTTCTAGTGACTTCACGGAGGTTTGCAGCAGAGTGTGTGGTCTGGAGACCTGGAAGCTTGGAGATGAAGCACGACTCTCTCTGATTGAGGCGCTGAGCAAGGACAAGGATGAGAGTGGAGGACGGGTGGACGTTTGGCATCATCTGCCTGCAATTGGCACCATCTTCCTCTCCCTCTAGCTCTGGAAGATGGTGCAGCAGCCTTGAGATCCACATTGCCAGGATTGATCAGCGATGCCACGGACTTGTTTTGGGGGACACGTTGCATGTGTCTGGATACTGGCTACTCTTTCTTTATTGTTTTTGAGAGGTACTATTGTGGCGTTTGATGCAGACTGGGGCACTTTGGCAAAGAATGGCCCTGCAGTCTGCACTGCTAACAGTGTGGCACTGAACTGGATTAAGCTGAATAACGCTGGACTCCTGGTTTGATGTTTGATATTCTATGTGGTGTTCGCTCGCTTTTTGTCGTTTGTGCAATTAGTTCTATTTTTGTGTGTTGGGTGTTTGGTTATTTTTTTTTAATGGGTTCCACGGTGTTTCTTTACTTCATGGCTACCCATGGGAGGGATAAATCTCAGAGTTGCATTCTGTATACATACTTTGTTAATAAATGTACTTTGAATTTGTATATGTTACACAGAACTACCCAAATCACTTCATACTGCAGAGGAAAGATATTTTGACAATATGTACTTTCAACATTTAATATCTAAACTCAGCTTAATTATTTTTTTAAAGAATTCACTTACCATCAAATATAATACTTGCAACTTTGGTATATTTTGTTTCTGATGCCTTCAGTGTAATTGGCTTAAAGTCTACTGTAACAGCTTCATTTGGTGAAGATGGTTTAATACTCTAAAAACCAAACCAGTATACATTTGTCACAAAACAGATGTAACCAAATGCATAATTTTATTCTGAAGTCATGAAAAGTAATAACTTACAGTTATTGGTACATCTTTTGCTCCTGAATTTAATAAATGAAGGTTTAAAACTTTTGGAAGATCTGCAGAGAAATTACATGATGTCATTTTTGTTGCTTTGCATTTACCAGCCAAATGCCAATTTAAATCATTAAGTAAAACAATCTTTTTTCCTCTATGTGGAGACCATGCTGTATCTAACATGCACCAGAAGCCAAATAATCTGCAAATAACTCGTATACTTCGAGATAAAATAGGCAAGCCATAAAAGAAAGACCGCCCCTCCCCAACATTGAGGGGCAGAACTTTCCTTAATAAGATAACCTGAAATTACAGAATGTCCAAAAATAGTCATACTACACATTGTAACCTGGAATAAAACTGAGAGTAATGCTGAAAGAACACTACCTATAAGACATTTTGATGCAAGCTGCTCTATCGAAGTACAGAATCACAAGTTACTAAAAACCTTATAAAACTGCATTGATGTGAAAGAGTCCAATGCAGCTTCCTACAGGTTGCAAGGATCATTTCTTCACAAGTGCAAGATAATAACAGTAACAGATGAAAAAGATGAAGTGCAGAGCAAAGTGAGTAAAATTTAGTGAAGACAAGAACAGATGGTGTCAACACTGAGCTTAGCGGACGGAATACAGAGCAGATCAATGATTGAGACTGAACTTCCAATTAATCAATAAATTTCTTAGCTCACCTTGAGATCGTAATGTACCAAAATCTAACATTTCTGTTGAGGAGTAAATTCCAGGTGCTGTAACAATAATAATTTTTATTTAAATCCAGAAAATTATACTTTAAATATTGAATAGAAAATATGGAGCAAAATATTTATTTGACTTACCTGTTGTAACTTCGACTTCCACAGGTAAAATAAGGAACTCTGTATTGTCTGACGCATTTGTTTTTATTCTGATGAAAGCTGTGTGATTATCTGCTTCTCTTGAAGAAAAACTGGCTCGCATTACAGCTTTTGTTTCATAAGGTGGAATCTCCTGTTGAAAAGCAAAAAAAAAGATAAGGAAAATTATATACAAAGAATCAGATAGTGAGAAAACTCAAAAAATCATACTTTAATAAGATGACACCCCACTCTCACCTTGGAAGCATAGCAACCACATGACCAGGACCTGTTTATGTTTTGAGCACATATGCAAGATGTGCTTTGGGATATTATTAGATAGCATATTCAAATGTAACACAAGAGAGAGTGAAATATTTTGTGACAATCACAAGAAAAGCTATGACATACCTTTCTGACTTGGTAGAATAATATTTCAGAATAAAAACACGGGCATTTTTCATGCCTTTGTTAGAAGGGAATTTCATTCATTTAAAGTGAAATAGTTCAAGGAATTTAATTATATTTTAATTAGAGAAAGATGTTTTAGTTCCTTTTATACTCTTTCAAAATTCCCAAATGAATGGCACTTAAGCATGTATATACTAACATACCAATGCAATTCAGTTTTTACCATTCCTTACTCTTGTCAAAATCCATTTCAGAAATATACTTAGTTCTAGCAATACAGAACAGAGCAAGATCTGTAAAGAAAAGCCTTAGAAAGATCCACCTATCAATTCCACCTGATGTATTTAATTAAAAAGAATTTCCATTTTCAGCTATTTAAAATTTGCATAGGATAAAAGAACACTAGCTTTAGACTGCATATCTTTAAAATGAGATTCAAATTCAGTGTGTTTTATGTTTGTTTATGTATCTATATGCAAATATGATGGCCAAAACCAAACTGATGACTCAGAGGACCCCACTCAAATGACTTGGCTAAGCTCACCAAAAGGACTATCAGTCCCTTGTTTGTGATTGAACAATCAGACTACATCATGAATGGTGAAACAGAAAACCTTCTACCTACTAATAGAACAAGTTCAAGGACCCAGATAACATCTTGGCATCCAAGGATTTATATCATAAGGAAAATTCATTGACAAAAGTACTATGGCTGCTTGGGTTCCTACAAAACATTACTAAATGCTGAAAGGAACTGACTGAAGAATAGCTCGACTTACTTAAGATCCATAGATATTCACACAACTTACCCACTCATTTATTTACTTCAGTATTGTACTGGGTAGCAATGGCAAAACCTTGTTGTTTTGCCATTACATCATAAAACAGATACCACCTTCAGATTTAAAACACGTGTTAAGTCGCAGAAACAGGCCCTTTGGCCCATCTAGTCCATGGCAAACTATGATTCGACCTGCACCCAGATCATAGCCTTCCATGCCCCTTCCGTCACGTGGTAGCTGAAGTGTGAGTGCTCCTCCACAGGTGATACCTTGTTCTGTTTTCTCCAGCATAATCATAAAGTAACAATCTTAGATTCATATTTATAAATTACGCTCAATATAAACCCTACTCAAATATACTAGCTTTAAAATGTTTTACTTCTGTGAACTGTAACTTCCAGGTAATTGACTATAAAAGGCCAAAAGTTTCAAGCACCTATCACAAGCCCTCAAAAAGAAATCATAGTGGTCTACTTTCAATCAAATGTTTGGTTCAATTAAACACTACTGCATTGCAATGATAGAAGATAATTAAATAAATTGTATTTATTTCATATTGACCACTCTAGGAGGACAATAAAGTGCTGAACCTATTACACTCACCCATAATTTTCTAGGACCTTCTGGTTGACCTGTTGGAAGTTCCAAGTGCAGATCTCCTCCACTTGAATACATTTCAACTACCTGGTAAAACAAAATGCAAATCTCGGTCACTAGCAAAATGGTTTGTCAAAGGTTTGTGAAAATTGTATTAATTTCAATATAGCTGGGTCCTGAATCAAGACAAGAAGTCTTTACATCATTTTAGTCTTGCATTGTGTGGAATGCAATGATAAGTTCCAATCAGATTTGAAAAATGCTCAGGGATTTCTGGATATATCAAACATACCTGCCATTAAACTCAATATTTTAGCAAGAAAGGCAATAGCATTTCAATTTTAATTTCCAGGAGTAAACTGCACATACACAGGGCTCTCTTCAACAGAAGAAATGGCATTCGATTTGCAGATGTCAACCAGTGTAAATAGTTCATTGGCTAGCTGTTAAGACAGTTAACCAATTAATAAATGCATTGCCAGACTCAAAACCAAATTTTAGGCATTCCATGCTGTTTCCATTTTTAGTACTTGCATTTTTGCGCCTCCAATCTTGAAGGTGGCAACCAGTGTGGAAACGTTTTCACAGGGAGTAGCAGCCCTCCAGTGTTTCTTCTACTTTCCAGGTGAATATGGATAATAAGCTGACTACTGAACAAGAGGAGTTAGAACACACTAATCCAATTCAGTTTTTTTCTTCACCATAAGGGTGTGCCCTGCTCAGGTTGATGGGCGGTTAAGTCATTCAAACCAGTTACCTTCTTAAGTGAATGATGCTTATAGAAAATGCATAACTTTCTTTTGGAACAAATACGTCTCTGGACTTCACGGACTCCACTTGTAAATTATTTGCCATGCTAACACAAAGCATGCTCGCCCACTGAAAAAGAGCACTTTCCCAAAATACTAAGAGCTGCCAAAAAATATTCAAGTACAGTTGCCTTTATTTACTTAGCAGACCTAATTTATTAATTTTGCCAACTTTGATTCATTCACATTATTAATTTTTGTAACAGAACTCTGCAACGGCTGCATAAGCTGTAATGGACTCCTACCAGCAACCATCCCTGGTTACTATAGGGAAACTGATGCTATTGTGTGGGATATTAAGTTAAAGAGCAACTTTAACTTACATTTCTTTTAAGCTACGACTGTCTGAATGCAAGGTCTACAACTTTTGAATCATGAGTATTACCGTTATGGTAAACACACTTATGATACATATGGAGGATTTCAGGAAAACTGAGACGAAAGCTTTTGAGTTAATAAAATTGGTTTCTTTGATCTTATATCCCCTACCTGTTGTAAAAGCAGAAAATACTGTTCAGCATGCTTGCTGAGAGATGGAGTGGATGTAAAATTAATGGTTTTCCTTGATGTATTGTTGCTGCCTGTGCAGTTAAGCAATCTGCTTGCAACATCTGAATTATCTCAGCTGGTAAAATCAAAACTGAGAGTCTCAGCAAAGCTGATCATGAATTCTGGCCCAAGATTTGACTTGTTTAAAATCTAGATTGTTGGTTTTGTCCATCAAAAATCAGGTGCAATATCAAATAATAAATGAGGTATCATGGTTACATACAAAATTTGTGAAACAAAGATTAATTTTCAGTGAAAAAGTGAGAAATAACCTTGTTCAACACCTTAGAGGTTAAATAGGAACAATAAAAATGCTTCAAGTGCAGTACTTGAGCAATCTACCACATTCTTCTGCACACCATTGTTGTAATGTGTAGTTATTTGAGTTACTGTCACCTTCCAGTCAGCTTGAAGCAGTCTGACCATTCTCCTCCGACCTCCCTCATTAACTAGGTGTTTTCACCCGAAGAACAGCTAGACACTGGATAGTTTTTGTTTCCCCACGCCATTCTCTGTAAACTCTACAGACTGTCGTGTTTGAAAATCCCAGGAGATCAGGAGTTACTGATACTCAAACTACCCTGTCTGGTACCAACATGTTCAAAGTCACTTAGAGGATATTTAGACAATAGACAATAGGTGCAGAAGTAGACCATTCGGCCCCTCGAGTCTGCACCGCCATTCTGAGATCATGGCTGATCATTCACTATCAATACCCAGTCCCTGCCTTGTCCCCATATCCCTTGATTCCCCTATCCATCAGATATCTATCTAGCTCCTTCTTGAAAGCATCCAGAGAATTGGCCTCCACCGTCTTCCGAGGCAGGCACCTCCACAACTCTCTGGGAGAAGAAGCTGTTCCTCAACTCTGTTTTAAATAACTGACCTCTTATTCTCAATCCATGCCCTCTGGTACTGGACTCTCCCAACATCTGGAACATATTTCCTGCCTCAATCCTATCAAATCCTTTAATTATCTTAAACGTTTCAATCAGATCCCCTCTCAATCTCCTCAATTCCAGCGTGTACAAGCCCAATCTCTCTGCGTAAGACAGCCCTGCCATCCCAGGAATCAACCTAGTGAATCTACGCTGCACTTCCTCAATTGCCAGAATGTCCTTCCTTAAACCTGGAGACCAAAACTGTACACAATATTCCAGGTGTGGTCTCACCAGGGCCCTGTACAAATGCAAAAGGACATCCTTGCTCTTGTACTCAATTCCCCTTGTAACAAAGGCCAACATTCCATTTGCCCTCTTCACTGCCTGTTGCACTTGCTCATTCACCTTCATTGACTGGTGAATATTTCTTCCTCATTCTCAAGCTTGGTCTGAACAACAACTGAACCTCTTAACCACACCTGCATACTTTCATGCACTGAGTTGCTGCCACATGATTGGCTGATTAAATAGTCCATGTTAAAATGGAGGTGTGCAGGTGTACCTACTAAAGTGGCCACTGAATGTGTATGCAATCATCTCTATTTCAGTGGACAACAAATTCAGATTTTCATTTTAGAAGTGTTGCCATTTCTCCCACAATGGAGCACTTGGTATCCTCCAAGAGGTTCTTACTGCATTTTTTTTTTCTAAAATCCCTGCAATATCATACATTCTGGGCTTCTCAAACACTTTGCAGTTGAACAGATGTGATTTGTAAAATCAAATACCCAAGGTCCTCCAGCTACTGTGGTTCTCATACATTTTGTTCAGTTTCAATTTTGCTACCTGCATACTTCTTGGTCTGTGAGCTCTGTTACTCAGAACATTCCTAAATTGTAAAACTCAGTTACAATTACTCTGTTTCCATGGTGAATTTCAAACACCCATTCTGGTTTGTCTTACTGGCCATGAATTTAAATGCTAGGGACTTGGTGCAACTGAGCTAGCTAGTTTGGGACTGGTGGTATTTGACTTCACTTCAAAACAGAACAATCATGACATCTCAGATTTTCTCCACTTCAATGTGTTACAAATTACCATTCAGGAAAGTATTAATTTTTTGGCAGGGTGGGAGGTAGGTGGCCTTTATAGGAAGGACTGTCAATGATCATTAGTCAATGACAAATTATCTCAGGCTTAAGTAAACTATTAACCAGTTTTAATTTTTGACGTATTAGCATTGCTCAAAGTCATACATCACAGATTCAGGCTGCCCTGTCAGAGTACATAATGACCAGTAAGCACACACTTACACTAATCCCACATTACTTCCATTTGATTCCCTCCTTGTTTCTGTCAACTCCTCACAGATGCTAGCATTCACATTTGCTATTGAGTTAAATAATTTACATAATCCTTGCTACTAAATTACTTTATAAAATGACATGGTACATATTTGCAATTTTAGATTACTTCAAACGGAGCCATTTATCACAACTTCAATTAGCAAGATTTCTTAAGTAGCAAGCCATTTCATTCAACTATTGAATAAGTACTGCTTTTTGATTTGTAACACCTTTTAATTTGGATGGGGGAAGCAGGGAGGGACATAAAAAATTAAATAAGATGAAGAGTAATCCACACTACTTTAAATTAATATCTGAATTGGATCTTCTCCCACATAGTCAATGTTCCAATAAACCAAATTATTTGTGCTAGAGCCTTTGATTATGAGATTTAATACGAAAATTCAACAGATGGTTCTGCTGTAGAGATTGGCTAGACTTCACCTTTAAGAATCCAGAAATTGCTGGTCTCCATGGAAGGCAACTTCAAGAATGGGTACTCAGATCTTCAGATCTGGATGCTAAAACAAACACACAACCACAGTATCATCACAATCTCAACAGACAACTTACCTGTAAAGGTTCACTGTGAGGGTTGTGTATGTTTATTAAAGGTGAAAAACTACTATTTACTGGAACTCTTGCCCCTATAAATGGGCGCAAACGGTAAGGATTAGGTATTCCAACACCAAACACCTGTAATTAGATGTTACAAAAGGATGGTTTACAAAAATGCCAAAGACCAATTAATGAACAGACAATCAATGTCAAGACATGCAAACTTCCTGAAGTAGTAAATTACCAAAAGAGAAAGTAACTCAACCACACTACAGTTCACACAGAAAAAAATGAACATGAAATAATTTCAGGTGATAGGTGATCAGAAAATGCCTACTCTTTCTACTCACCAAGGAGCACACCAGAGGGAGATAAAACTCTTGAGATGATGCCAGAAGTTAATGATGGAAATTGCCTAAAGGTCAAACTATTTTTGTTGTATCAAGCTGACACTCAACATGTATGAACTGAAGCAAGGAGGATTTGAAAAGGTTGTAGGTCTGGAGTTTGTGGGTGGGGGCTTGATGGATAGCAATAGTTGGAAAGGATATAGGAACAGGGAGCCAGAAAGTTGTAGATGAGAATCACTGACATTAACAACATACATCAGCAAATAATAGTTGTAGCACAATTTATTCTCCCTTAAGAGAAATTCATTTAGAGGTTTAAGCATTTTGCTTAAGACTTTAAATTTTACCTACTGAGTCAAATTATATTATTAATTAAAATTTAAGATTCTCTTACCTGGTATGTAAATACACCATGAAGTGATGTATTAATAAATAAAGTATTTTCTACATTTCCCACTACTCTTGCAAGAAAAACTACATCAAAAGATGTGTTTCCTCCTGGAGGGATTATCTGGACAGCAAAACAAAAAAAAAGTGAATTAGCTCATAACCTGTGTAGCTGAAGCAGATTTTGTTGATTCGTATACCTTGGACAAATAAGCAGTTTGGCAACAGGCCAAAAATGCAGTTATAATTAGAATTTGCCATTTTGTTTGAGCTGTCAGCATTACGTTTCAAAGAAACCATGTTGGTCCACAGAAGAGGTCGTAAATGGTTGGAAGTTTGAAGAAAATAAAACCTTGCATCCTTGTTATTTCAAATATATTGGCATTGGTAAGACACCTGAATAATGCCATCTTAGCCTTAACTGCCAGTTTACACATCTTACTGTAATATTCTTAAACCAAGTACAAATGCTTATGGAGTCAGGAGGTGTAGCAAAATGTCTCCAGACAGTACAATCTGGCAATAGACATGTTGGATATTTCTCAGATTGTAAACTGAGAAGTTTCTCAGACTGACGTAAACTGATGGAAATGAAAGTCAACCAGCTTCTATAACACTAAATACTATTACACAAATCCAGTTAATTTTCCCTCAAATTAAGTGCATTAGCTTAGCATTAACAGCACTTTAAGCACTGAATTCCAGAATTGATCTGCTAACATTTTGTCACCTTAGCATTTGCCACCAAAACTTCAAAATATTCATTAGTCATGAAAGATAAACTTAAGATCTTTCACAGTTCAAAAATATTCATATTACAAAAGATAAATACTGTAAAAATCTTAGCCTCAAATTTTTGCACTGACGAATTATAGTCAAAATATCATAATTATCATTACCCTAAAAGAACTTGGCAATTCTAATTATGAATATGCATAAATAATCTTTTTTTTGTAAAATATCTTCACCCATCTTTGATAGTGTTAAACACCCAGTACTGAACAAGAAAGTCAGTCGAGGTTATAAGTTTAGCTTGAATCCATGTATTATCAAACTCAAGGCAGTTGCTACAAATGAGCCATGGCTGCCATCTACTTTACGGTAGGCAAGGGACTGAGTTCATTGTCTGTAACCATCTCCAGCACTTCTTAAAATTACTTGGTAAAAGTGATTCTGTACATGTAGAAATCCTGAAGTCGCTAACAATAATTCAATGCTACTCTACGGAGATCATATTTTGCAGTTTTCAACACTAATCAATATGATTCAGTGATTTGCTGTGAATTTCAAAACAACTAATCTCATTGTAGAAAGCTGAAAATGCTACACTCTGCTCTGCCAAGTACAATTTTCTTTAAAAAAAAATCACTGCTCAGAAAACCCTCTGGCCTTAAATTGATGATGTAAATTGGCAACTCACTGACAAGTGCATTTAAACATGTAATTGTTCTGGGTCTTGAAGAAGGGTCTCAACCCGAAATGTTGGTTCTTTAATCCTTGCCATAGATGCTGCATGACCTGAATTCCTCTAGCATTTTGTGTGTGTTACTCTAGATTTCCAGCATTTGCAGGACTTCGGTGTTTCATCGTTAATTTTGAGAAAAGTTTATGTATTTCTATTTCTACTTGCTCCTATTTTTATTTCACTAAATGCAAAGTGTTACCATCCCTCATCATACTCCACCAACATTTGTCTGAAAATAAGCTTGCTCAATATTAAAACTATAACTATTTTAATACATTTTCAAAGTAATTATAATGTCATACAATTCTACCACACATGCTCCCACCAAAGTACTCAAAACTAATCACAATCACTTGTATGGTGCAGCATACTGAGAATCAAGACAGAGTTAACTAAATTTAACACACAAGGAGAAATGAGAGCAGATGGCTGAAACCTCAGTCTGAAGTGCATTCTAAATAACAAGTTTGGAAGGTTTACTGAGAGAATTCCAAAAATTTGGGACTTACCATCTAAAAGTACAGTTGTAAATGCAAATTCAGAGATCCTTAACATGCCAGTATTGATAGTGGTTGGGGATTACAGATGAGGTTGTTAGGGCAAAGTGAGGCCAAAAAAGGAATTTAAAATACGAGAATTTTTAAAAGGTAGTGGCTTAACCAAGAGCAGTCTTGTTGTAAGTTAGACCACTGCAAAATGAAACTGCACCCTATATAAATTTATAGACCTGCCTTGTCTAACATTTACCCAATGTTTTCATATCAAGATAATTGTATTGACCTTACAGTGATGTTAGAAAGTTTGTGAGCCCTATAGAATTTTCTCTGTTTCTGCATAAATACGATCGAAAATGTGATCAGATCTTCATGCAAATCCTAAACCTAAAGAGAACCCAATTAATTAGCACAAAAACATTATACTTGTTCATTTATTTATTGAGAAAAATGATCCAACATTACATGTATTTGTTGGAAAAAGTAGGTGAACCTTTGCTCTCAGTAACTGGTGTGACCCCCTTGTACAGCAATACATTCATCCAAACTTTTCCAGTAACTTGACCAGTCTTGCACATCAGCTTAGAGGAATTTTAGGCCATTCCTCCTTACAAAACTGCTTCAAATCTGGGATGCTGGTGGGCTTCCTTGAATGAACTACTTGCCTCAGGTCCCTCCACAACATTTCTATAGGATTAAGGTCAGAACTTTGACTTGGCCATTCCAAAACATAATTATTCTTTAAAAAAAACATTGTTTTACTCTTGTCTTTCAGATCATTGTCCTGTTGCATTATCCAATTTCTATTATGCTTCAGGTGAAGGAGGGCTACCCTGACATTCTCCTGTAAAATGTCTAGACACAATTTTGAATTAATTGTTCCCTCAAAGACTACAAGCTGTCCAGGCCCTGAGGCAGCAAAGCAGCCCCAAACCATGATGCTCCTTCTACCAGCTTCACAGTTGGGATGCGGTTTTGGTATTGGTGTGCAGTGCCTTTTTTTCCTCCAAATATAGCAATGTGCATTTATGACAAACAGTTCAACTTTTGATTAATTTGTCCACAAAACATTCTAGAACATTCAGGTAGTCTTTTGCAAGCTTGAAACATGTAGCAATGTTTTTTTGTAGAGCAGTGGTTTCCTCTGTCATGGATGTCCTTCCACGAACAGCATTCTTGTTCAGTGTTATTCTTACAGTGGACACATGAACAGAGATTTCAGTGCATTTTAGAGATTTCTGTAGGTCTTTTTTTGTTACCCTTGGGGTTTTTTTCCACTTCCTTCAGCATTGCACATTTTGCTCTATGTGTGATCTTTGGAGGATGCCCACTCCTTGGGAAAATAGCATTCCTCATCTGTAGACAATTTCTCTCACTGTGGACTAAAGAACATTCAAGTCTTTAGAAATGCTTTTGTAGCCTTTTCCAGTTTAATGCATCTCTACAATTCTTTTTCTAAGGTCCACTGAAAGTTGTTTTGATCGAGGCATGGTGCACATAAACAGATCTTTCTTGAGAAAAGCAGGCTCTGTCAGTAACCTGACCACTTTCTTTTTTTAAAAATATAAGGCAGGGCACCTCTATAAACTCACACCCCCCAAATCTCATTGATAGGAACACCTGCCAAATAGCTTTTGTAGAAGGCATTACCCCAGAGGTTCACATACTTTTTCCAACAAATATGTTATATTGGATCATTTTTCTCAATAACTGAAGTAAATTTTTTGTGTTATTTATTTAATTGGGTTCTCTATCTAGTTTTAGGACTTGCGTGAAGAGCCGATCACATTTTAGGTCATATTTATGCAGAAATAGAGAAATTTTTTTTACAGGGTTCACAAGTTTTCTAGCATCACTGTATATTGTTGTAAGTACAAAACCTTGCAACACAAAAATGAAATTAAGCTGCATTGAGTCTCTACACATCTTCCCATCTCATGTTACACTGATGATGGAAAAGGGAACCATTTGGTGCATCATGCCAATCCTTACAGGACCAATGCCATTTGCTCCAATCCCCCTCTCCGTATTTTGCTCTAGAACTGCAATTTATTTGCTTACAACTTTTAGCTTTTTCTTGCCATTGGCCTGCTCTGAGGAGTAATTTACAGTAAACAAACAAGTTGTCTTTGGGATGTTGGAGTAAACCCATAGTCCTACAGAGAATGTATAAAGATATCAGAATCATGACAGAAATCGTGGGACAGCAGAAACACTAGTCCACCTGTTGCTTCAGTAGAAAAGGTTCTCCCAATCCTTTCCTGAAAACTTATTAATTACAGGTAAAAGCAGTGATGCATTCTATTTATGGTAACAGTATCTCTTTCAAAATGGAACAATTGATACTTACTGTGAATGGTGATATAAGAGGCCATTTTATATAAATTTCTTTCTCCTTTAATTGCCTTTCTGGATGTCTCAAAATATCTCGTGGCCGAACAATAACTTGCCAACAGCAGCAATGTACAAATAACCACATAATACTGGTCAGAATTTATTTTAATGACAGAAAACAAAACTAGCTGGAAGGCTAGAAGAACTCAAAAAGCAATATATGCCAGATCATGAACATTTGAATTTGAGAAATGCTAGATACGTTCAGAGGCCTACAAAGCCCTCTGTACCAGTACCAGTAGCATCAGTGGCATTTCAAGTCAGTGACATTACATCAGAAATTTTATACCAGATGCTGGCTGACTTGCTGAACATTTCCAGGAATGGACTTCTATTCTAGTCTTATTAACAGCTTAGATGATCATATTCTACAAAAAAGACAGTACAGAAAATATTGTATCTTTAGAAAGAGAACCAGGATCCCGCCTGAAGTGTTGACTCAGCTTCCTTAGCCTGATTACCCAAGTATCTCTGTTCTGTTTTTGCTTTAGGATTCCAGCTTTTATAGTTTTTGTTAGATATAATCACTTAAATAATCACATTGTTAACTACATCAAAACTGACCCAAAACACAGCTCTACCCAAGTTTATAGTTGAGAAGCAGTGGAGCAAATTTGCCATAGAATTTCAAGATAACTAGAACTGCAACCTATCCACAAGCAATTTCCCCTCAACCTCTTCCTAACTAGGGGGAGAAATGTCTTTGTTTTAAAGTGAATGTTCAATGTAATAGTATCTACTTGAGCAGTTACTGCAAATTAGTCATGTTTTACTAAACTGCACAATTAATCTTGTGACAAAAGATAAATTTCATTCTCAGATTGTGATGGCTGTTAATGATTCAGATCACACGTGCTAAGTTGCAGATTTTTATTTGCAATCATGCAGACATCACTCCCTATGCGACTCCCTTGTCCATTCATCCCTCCCATCCCTTCCCACCGATCTCCCTCCTGGCACTTATCCTTGTAAGCAGAACAAGTGCTACACCTGCTCTTACACTTCCTCCCTCACCACCATTCAGGGCCCCAGACAGTCCTTCCAGGTGAGGCGACACTTCACCTGTGAGTCAGCTGGTGTGGTATACTGCGTCCGGTGCTCCCGGTGTGGCCTTTTATATATTGGTGAGACCCGACGCAGACTGGGAGATCGTTTCGCTGAACACCTACGCTCTGTCCGCCAGAGAAAGCAGGATCTCCCAGTGGCCACACATTTTAATTCCACATCCCATTCCCATTCTGATATGTCTATCCATGGTCTTCTCGACTGTCAAGATGAAGCCACACTCAAGTTGGAGGAACAACAACCTTATATATCGGCTGGGTAGCCTCCAACCTGATGGCATGAACATTGACTTCTCTAACTTCTGTTAATGCCCCTCCCCTTCTTACCCCATCCCTGATATATTTAGTTGTTTTTTTTCTCTGTCTGCCCATCACTCTACCTGTTCTCCATCTCCCTCTGGTGCTCCCCTCCCCCTTTCTTTCTTCCTAGGCCTCCCGTCCCATGATCCTTTCCCTTCTCTAGCTCTGTATCCCTTTTGCCAATCACTTGTCTGGCTCTCAAATTCACCCCATCCCCTCCGGTCTTCTCCTTTCATTTCGCATTTCCCCTCCCCCTCCCACTTTCGAATCTCTTATTATCTTTCCTTTCAGTTAATCCTGACGAAGGGTCTCGGCCCAAAACGTCGATAGTGCTTCTCCCTATACATGCTGCCTGGCCTGCTGTGCTCCACCAGCATTTTGTGTGTGTTGCAGAAATCTTTGCTGATAAGCATATTATTACAGTGGGCACCTTGTAGCCATTTTAACAATTGCAATTAGAACTCACCCTATTTTGAAAAAATGATGCATGAAAATGTGATGTTGTTGCTGATATCGATACTAATATGATTGTTTCTTCTGTGCTGGGGTTGTGCAAGTATACTTTCTCCATTTTTGGCATTCCCACTGGCCTGTGAAAATATAAACAATTAGCATCAATATTTTGCATGACTGATTTAGTTAATATATGAAGAACAGGTACTGAAATCATGCTCACTTGACAGCTGATAACTTTTAAAATCAAATGTAATATCTTTCAATACAAAAGACCAAAATGTACTTGCTTCAGCTAAGCCGCTATCCTAACACTACACCCCTCCATGATTCTTACAATTGTAACGACCTTTTACAGATGCCTAGGCATCTCATTTGCAGAGATGGGCAGTAAGATACCAAGGTCTCTATGGCAACTGTGCCTCAGTGTGCATACCACCGAGTCCTGCCCCAGAAAGCTCAAATAGGTTGTAGCAGGAGATAAGGCTAGGATAGAGTAACAAGGCTTGATAAATGTTTTAACCTCAAACATTAAAAATCACGTTTTACTTCCTACATAAATGAATGAATCTACTCCATCAGTGGATTCTGCTTCAAGAGCCTGATGACTGAGGGGTAATAACTGTTCTTGAAACTGGTGGTGTAAGTTCTGAAGCTCCTGTACCTCCTTTCTGATTGTAGCAACAAGGAGAGCATGGCCTGGATGGTGGGTGCCTTGATAATAGATGCTGTTTTCCTGCGACAGCCCTCCATGTAGACGTGCTATACCCATGATGGACTGGGCTGTATCCACTACTTTTTGTAAGCTTTTTCATTCAAGAGTATTGATCTTTCCATTACAGGCTGTGCTGTAGTTAGTCAATACAGATCTAACACAGATCTATAGAAGTTTCTCAAAGTTTTAGATGACATGCCAGATCTTCAAAAATTTCTAAATGGAGGCATTGCCGTGCTTTCTTCGTAATTGCATTTACATGCTAGACCCAGGACAGACCCTCTGAAATAACACCACCAAAGAATTTAGAGTTGCTGACCCTCTCCAACTCTGATCCCCTGATGAGGATTGGCTCAAGAGCATCTGGTGTTTTTACCCTGAAGATCATACTCACATCCTTGGTCTTGTTGACACTGAGTGAGAGATTGCTGTGGCATCACTCGCCAGATTTTAAATTTCCCTTCTATATACTGATTCTTCACCATTTTTGATTCAGCCAATACGAATGGTGCTGTCAGCAAACTTAAATATGGCATTAGAGCCACGCTTACACTCACAGTCGCAAGTATAAATTTGCGTTGATGGTGATTGTGAAGGAGACATTGTTGTGGAGTAGATCCTGTCAATTTGAACTGACTGGGGTCTGCAAGTGAGGAAAGGGAGAGGGGATGGCACGGAATAGGAAAAATTACAAAAGTAGCTAAATCCAAAGGTAATTTCTGAGATCGGGGTCTTTGCAACTGAATTCAGGATGCTCCGGTGCCAGAGTTGAAGCAAGGAGGATTAAAGGGCTGAAGGGGATCATGGTGAACATTTGTTGGAATGGTCAAGTTGCGAGGTAATAAACATGATTGAGGGTTTTAGCAGCAAATAAACAACTCGAAACTATAATCAATCATTGTTGCAGAAGTGGAAATAGGCAGCTCAGTGGTCAAATATGACACTAAGACTATGAACAGTCCTGTTCAGTTTCATCACAATAGTTCTGTCAAACTCAACATTTGAAATTTTAAAACAGGTCATCTTTCACCACTTATCCAGATCATAATCCAAAACTAAACTCTGTGTAGATATGAAATCCATTGCCATAAAAACATTAGACTACTTTAAACTCACCATTATCCACAACCTTTAAATGAAGAGTTACATTTTACATGAATGTTCTAACTTAGCATTTCAGTAATGCCTGGACTTGTCACATTTTTGTGCAAATCATAACACCATAAATCAGGACACATTTAATGGCAACATGGCAAGAGATTTAAATTGCAGTCAACATTGTTTGGGGGGGAGGGGGGGTGCGGCGGTGAGGGATGGAATTGGCAGCACGCTGGACAGGCGTGGAGAATCTCCACGCTTCTATTTTAGAAAACAGGAGGTTCAGCCAGGCTGTTCTCATATCTTAGCAGCTGGCTCACAAAGCTACATTGGCAGGAGTTCTAAGAACAGTTCTACTTTCTGCCAAAACTTGTACTTGAATATACACAGAACAGCACAGGAACAGGCCCTTTGGCTCAGAATACTGTTATGAACTAATTAAGTTAGTAGTCAAATGTCCAAGTAAACTAATTCAACCTGCCTTCACAATGTTCCTTACATAATCAGGAACCTTTTTAGAAGCCTGTTGAACTCCTCTACTGTGTTTGCCGCCACCACCACTAAAAAAAATACTTGCTTTGTGCATCTCCTTTGGACTTAACCCCTCACACCTTAAAAGCATGCTCTCTGGTATTAGGCATTTCGACCCTGGGAAAGAGAGACTGGCTGTCGACTCTATCAATACCTCTCATAATCACAAGCCTCTATCTGATCCCTCCTCAACCTCTGCCACTTGAAACAAGCAAAGTAGGTCCACACTCTCCTTGTAGTGCATGCCCTCTAATCCAGGCAGCATCCTCTTCTGCACTCTCTCCAGAGGCAAAATAATCTTTCTATAATAGCAATCAGAACACTTAAATAAGTAGAAAAGAGGGAAGAAATAATTTAAAGTAATACCTAGCAGTACTTTAAACTGAGGCATATATTCAAATTAAACAGATACAAACAAAATTTGGATCAAGAACTACAATGGCATAAGGTTTTCTATTAATTTCACTCCTCACATTTAAAAATTTCAGGGCTAATCTACAACAACGGAATTATTTATAATATTAGTACTAGCATACCTCTTTCAAATAAAATCCTGATAGGCTGAAGTTTGTAGTAAACTATCCAGTCCGTCTTAGCTTGGACATATATTCTAGAAGCCAGGTGGCCTACTACACACTGTTCTTTGATACAAGCTTTAACACGAGAAACTGTATGCCTTTTAAGCTTGGAAGAGAATTTTTCTCCACTTATCGTTTCATTTTGCTTGGCAAAATGGGTGAAGCAATCATTTCAGCAGGAGTGAACTGGATTCAAGTTACACAGCAAGTAGACACTGTATTTAACGTGTGCCTTGATTCCATTTAATTACAGTCCGCCCTCCTTATCTGCAAATTCAACCAACCACAAATCGAGAAAACCGTAAGTGCTCTTCCAGCACTTGTTGTTCGAGCATGTACAGACTTTTTTCGTGTCATTATTCCCTAAACAATACAGTATAACAACTATTTTACGTAGCATTTACATTGCATTAGGTATTATAAGTAATCTAGAGATGATTTAAAGTATACAGGAGGATGTACTGTGGATCGGGAGCCAAAAAAATCGGAATTTCTCTTACTAAGTAAGTCGGAACAGGTACATCCGGTATTACTTAGCGTCAGTTAGTCAAATGTTTGTCTTAGAAAATAGTATATATTTTACCTTTCTACACATATAAAACCCTTAAGAACGTATGCTTCAGCGCCGGGCTCGGGAAGTTCCCGAGTTTGATTCAGAGACAGATCACTTCCGAGCACGCTCACCATCCATGTCTGGTTAATGTGGAGGATCAAAAACCCAAAACCCAATAATTAAACCACTGCATTGCTTAGTAATAATTGTAGCTTTCATTGGGGCAGGGCCTTTCTCACTTTATCCTTTAAAATTGTTCCGATTGTTGACCGACTGTAGCCTAACGCTTTTCCAATGACGGATGGTGTTTCACCTCTTTCTGATCGCTTTATTATTTCCGCTTTATTTTCAATCATGATTATTTTCGTGAATAGTAACACTACGGATTCAAAGCTCTAACACCGGGTCCTAATGTCCACCGCACTGAGACAGGTTAAATAAGGTCTGGGGTTCCGCTGGGTCTTAAAGTGCACTGCATTACGACAGGCTGAATAAGGGACTTGAGCATCCACGTTTTTTGGTATCCGCCAGGGGCCCTAGAACCAATCCCTCGCAGATAAGGAGGGCCGACTGTACTTCATACAGAAATTGCATGCTTTTACAGCACTGGTGAGGTACTGAGACCAATTTTGGGCCCCTTATTTTAGAAATGATGTGCTGACACTGAAGGTGGTTCAAAGGAGGTTCACAAAAATGATTCCAGATCGAATGGTTTGTCATATGAAGAGTGTTTGATGGCTCTGGGCCTGTGTTCACTGGAATTCAGAAAAATGAGGGGTGATCTCATTGAAGCCTATTCAATAGTGAAAGGCCTTGACAGAGTGGATGTGGAGATATTTCCTATGATGCCAGAGTCTAAGACCAAAAGACACAGCCTCAGAATGAAAGGGGCATTCTTTTAGAACTGAGATAAGGAGTAATTTCTTTAGCCAGAGTGGTGAATCTGTGGAATTCATTGCCACAGGCAGCTGTGGAGGACAAGTCTTTATGTATATTTAAGGCAGAGGTTGACAGATTCTTGATTAGTCAGGCCATGAAACAATATGGGGAGAAGGTAGGAGATTAGAGCCAAGAGGAAAACTGGATCAGCTATGATGAAATGGTAGAGCAGATGCAATAGGCCAAATGGACTAATTCTGCTCCAGTAACTTGTGGTCTTGTATACATATTTTATTATATTCTATTATATATTACATACATATTTTAACATATAAAGAGACTAGAAAAGACACATCAACTTTTAGCCGATTTTGAGACCGTAATGACTAAAATCAACTGGGCAACAGCTGGTAGTTGCAACTTTGGACTTGTTTTACCATGTTACCAATATTCATTCTCCAACAATTTGCATTATTGAAATTAAAACACAATAAGGATAAATAACAACAACATGACTATAATGATCTGATATTTTTGAACCCCGGTGTTAATTTTGCTTTCTGCCAAGAAAGGATCGTTACATTATATTTGATAGGATTAAACAGTATCTCACAGGATTACCAGCCAAGGTTTTGTGCTCAAATTGTGGAGAGGAGATCCTAATTATGGCAGGTGAAAGACGAGTTTCAATGGTTGTAATAATCTCCAGTGTTTACCAACATTACATGGCTAAACAATGATATTTGTACAGATGGATACAGAAAGCCTAATAATTCATGGTGATAACTCAGCACTATTTCACACATTTAATTGTAGTCTGCTATACTACAAAAGTAATCAGTGATTTTATATGAATTGTACAAATCTACATCCTAATCTCTCTGTACGATACAGTGAAAATATTAAGTTTATTATGCATGGCTATTTTTGAATTCACTGCTTAGCAAAATCTTAGCTCTAAATAGGCTAAATTTATGTCAATAGTTATTCAATTATATAATTCAAAAACAATTCATAATATTCCAGTTTCTACTTCTGTGCATGCCTCAGTCTTTACTACACCATGTGTAAAATGTTTATCGGCTAAAATGTACTTTTCTGTATCCCCACCCGTGTCTGATAAATGAACTGACTGAGAATTCCTGTGCAAACGGAAGTTCAGCCAAATGAATGATATCACAGCTGTTCAACACGAGGGATCCTCAATCAGCAACTGATTCTGGGAAAAAGTCCACAGCATCGATAGATAAATTTTTGTGCCCTGTTCACCTTGGAGATGAACATAGCGGCTCTGCTGGGATGAAAAAAAATTAAACCAGTAAAGTGCACTTGCTCACACAAAACAATTCTTAACGGGAACTGTTAAGTCTTCTGAAGATTCTTCCTCCCCAAATACACATCGTGTGGAAAATCCATCTTACATAAGAAAATGGGCTCTAGTTTTCAAATTACACTTCGTGGCTACTTATCATGTACAGGAATGGTGCAGTCTTCTGCTGCTGTAACTCATGCACTCAAGGTTCGATGTGCTGTTCATTCAGAGATGCTCTTCTGCGCAGCACTGCAGCAAGTCATGGTCATTTGAGTTACTGTCAACTTGAAACAGTCTGGTCAGCTCCTCTGATCTCCCTCATTAACAATGAATGCATTTTCACTCACAGAACTGCAGCTCACTGGAAGATTTTTTTTGCTTGTTTTTCACACCCTTCTCTGTAAAATCTAGAGACTTGTGCATGAAAATCCTAGGAGATCAGCAGTTTCTGAGATAGTCAGCCCACCCCATCTGCTACCAACAACCATTCCACAGTTAAAGTCCCTTAGACCACATTTCTTTCCTATCCTGCTGCTTGGTCTGAACAACAACTGAGCTTTTTGACCACGTGTGCATTCGTTTGAGAGCCAAGTTGCTGATCAGATATTTGCATTAATGAGCAGGTGCGCAGTCGGCCATCCTTATCCGCGGGGGGTTGGTTCCGAAACCCCCCCCCAACCGCGGATACTAAAAAAACGTGGATGTTCAAGTCCCTTATGTAACCTGTCTCAGTGCGGTGGCAATCCCCTGCGGATACTAAAAAACGTGGATGTTCAAGTCCCTTATGTAACCTGTCTCAGTGCGGTGGCAACCCCCTGCGGATACTAAAAAACGTGGATGTTCAAGTCCCTTATGTAACCTGTCTCAGTGCGGTAGGTTTTAGGACCCAGCGGAACCCCGGACTTTATTTAACCTGCCTCAATGCAGTGGACCCAGCGGTGCAGCTCTGAATCTGCAATGTTTCTGTTCACAAAAATAATCACTATTGAAAATAAGGTAGAAGTAATAAAGAGATTGGAAAGAGGTGAAACACCATCGGTCATTGGAAAAGCATTAGGCTATGTTGGTCAGCAAACGGAACAATTTTAATGGAGCATGTGAAAGGCCCTGCCCCAATGAAAGCTACAATTATTACTAAGCAACGCAGTGGTTTAATTATTGAAACACACGTGTTTCTTAAGTGTTTTATATACATAGAAAGGTAAAATATGTACTATATACTAAGAAAAACGTTTGACTAACTGATGCTATATAATAAGGGATGTACCTGTTCCGACTTCAAATCCGACTTAAAGACTGACTCAGGAACGGAACTCATTCATAACCCAGGGACTGCCTGTACTTATAAGTCATCTCTAGATTACTTATAATACCTAATACAATGTAAATGCTATGTAAATAGTTGTTATACTGTATTGTTTGGGGAATAATGACAAGAAAAAATAGTCTGTACATGCTCAAACAACGAGTGCTGGAGAGAGAATTTCCGGGTTTTCCCGATCCGCGCATGCAGAACCCACGGATAAGGAGGGCCGACCGTACTGTACTTAATAAAGTGGCAATTGAGTACATATTATACTCCATGCAAGAACCTCATTAACACAGTACAAATTCAAAAGAAACTATCATGAGCATCTGAATTCGACAGCAAACCATACAAGGAGATAACAGAACAAATAAACAAAGCTTCCTTTAAAAAGTTGGTTCTAAGAATCCTAAAGGGGATGAAAAGAGATTTAGAAGGGAAATTTCAGAGCAGAGCGCCTTTGCATGTTTTGCAGAAGATTGAGGATAAGGGCAAGGCTATGGAAGAATTTAATTTTAAAATAAACCACTTAATCAGAAGCAAACCTAGGACAATGAGTACAGAGGGTGGTGGGTATATGCAATATTTCAAGTTAAGATGCAGCAATGGTTTCTGTAGATGCAGTTCAGCATCAGAAAGTAGAGGAGTTGGGTAGAGAGGGTATCTGATTTGGAAATTGATGCTGCCCAACAGTGCTGTGAAAGATTAGAGTAAAGGCTGATCTATACTTGTGCGTATGGGCTATGCAGCAGCCTACGCCGTAACCCTGATTTTCACTTCTGCGTCGCTCTACGCCGTAGCAAGCATGTATTGGTGTGTGCCAAAATGCTAGTTGGCGGTGGGGTTTCTATGCCACTGTGTTGAGTTTCTTTGTGAGAGACATGGACGAGGAAATGCATTTCAAACATGTTCGCATGTCAGCAGGTAGATTTGACGATTTGGTTCATCTGTTTCACATTGGTGTACAAACATGGCGGAGAAGAAGCAACCGGAAATGCATAGGAGGAAATGCAATGCTACCAAGCAATCACAGTTGTTGCGATCTGCGTCACCGTGATGCGTGAGTTACTTTTCTGGGGAGGTGCACGTCACTATATGGCGTAGGGTACACAGTACCTACGGCATTGATGTGACACCCAAGTATAAATCAGCCTTAAGTGAAAATAAATGCTAGTGAAAAAACTTCTTCAGCCCCAATCTTTACAAAGGAACAAATAAAAGTCATTGACCATTCTGCTCTGCCTTTCTACAGAAGGATCTTTCACTTCCATGACATTCTCCCATCCAACTTTGCCCGTAAACTCTAATGGCTTCATTTTGAATGAGAGGCTGAGGCTGAGCCTCTATACACTTTCAGGGAGAGAATTACAAAGATTTGTTGCACTTCGCAATGGAATTCCTCACCTCAGTTCCAGATAGCCTACTCCTTATTTCAAGACATTATGTTCTCCATATCAACCCTGCGAAAACCTCAAAATTTTACGTAGTTCAATATAGAAACATAGAAAACCTACAGCACAATACAGGTCCTTTGGCCCACAAAGTTCTGCGGAACATGTGCTTACTTTAGAAATGACACAGGGTTACCCATAACCCTCTACCCTCTAATATGATCATGGTTCATTTACTCAATGTCAAATACAGTCCAAGTCTTATTTAGTCTCTCTTCATTGAGCAGCCTACCATTTCAGAAAATGGTCTGGTGGATCTTCCCTGGACTTCTACTGCAGAAAATATATTTTATTTGGAGAAGACCAAAACTGAACTTTAAATTCCATCTGTGGTCTCACTACAGCCCTTATTTCAATTGTACTAAGTCACCTTTACTCTTACATCTGTCCTCAAGTTGTGTAATAAAAGGTTAATTCCCATTCACCCCTAAAACTTGCCAATGACTTCCAATTAATCTAACCCTCTTCTCTGCTCATTGCCTATAACTCTTCCTCCCTTTGCATATCACCAGGCCATTCAGCCCATCGAGTCTGCTCCACCAAACTGGTAGACCATGTGAAGGAGATGTATGCATTTTCCAAAGGACCTTAACCTCCCTTGGAAGTAGAGGCAACTCTGGTCTTTCTTATACACAACTCCACTCAAGTCTGTCATTCAGGGATACTCCCAAGTACATGAAGGTCCTCACCACATCCACGCCCTCACCATCAAAATTACAGGGTGCAAGTCCTGAAGCTCATGTACCTTCCACCTGACGGCAGCAGTGAGAAAAGTGCACAATATGGGTGGTGGTGATCTTTCTTACGACAGTATTTCATGTAAATGTGCTCAATGGTTGGGAGGGCTTTACCCATGATATACTCCGCTGAATCCACTAGCTTTTGTAGGATTTTCTGTTCAAAGGCATTGATGTTCCCATAATCAGGTCATGATGCAGCCAGTCAATACACTCCTCACTACACATCTATAGAAGTAGAGGTGCTGTGATGCTTTCTTTGCAATTACATTTACATCCAGGTCCTCTGAAATAGTAACACCCAGGAATTTAAAGTTATTGACCCTCCACATTGAGGACTGGCTCATGGATCTCTGTTTTTCTCTCTCTCCTGAAGTGTTCAATCAATTGCTTGGTCTTGCTGACATCCTGAGAAAGGTTGCTGTTATGACACCACTCAGCAAAATTTTTCATCTCCCTTCTGTATGCAGATTCTGATAAAGATTGCTAATGCATTCATTATAAATGTAATGTCATAGTGGCCATACTGGGGGCTAGTGTCCAGCTGTTGCATAAACAAAATATACAGGCAATTAATCTGAATATGGAGTAGGCCATTTAAGGGAGGAAGTTCTTCCTTCAGAGGATTGCAAATCTGTCGAATTCTAAGCCAGAAAATTGTACACGCCAGGTTGATGACACTACGGTTATTAGCAGAATTTCAGAAGGTGATGAGAAGGCATAAAGAAGTTAGGTCGTTCAGTTGGTAGAGATGTGCTGCAATCAACCACACACTCAATGTCAACAAGACCAAGGAACTGACTGCAAACTTCAGCAACGGGAAGGGGAAGTTCTCATAAAGAGGTCAGTGGTCAGAGGTCACTGAGAGGCAAGTATAATAGCTTCAAATTCCTAGGCATCAACGTATCAGACAATGTATCCTGGGCTTAACACATTCATGTAATCATGAAGACATACTAGCTGCAGTATTTTATTCATAGTTTGAGGAAATTTATAATGTCACCAAAGATACTTGTAAGTTTCCACAGAAGTACAGCAGAGAGCATTCTAACAGCAACACAGACTGGTATGGAGGTTCCAATACACAGGATCAAAAGAGGCTGCAGAGGGTTGCAGACTCAACGAACTCCATCACAGTCATAACCCTTCCTATCACTGAGGCATTCTTCAAGAGGCAGTGCTTCAAGAAAGCAAGTTCATTATTAAGGACCCTCATCATCCAAGGTATACTACCTTCTTGTTGCTACCATGAGGGAGGAGGTTCAGGAGACTGAAACCCCACACTCAACATTTTAGGAACAGCTTTTTCCCCTCCCACATCTTATTTCAGAATGGCTGTGTACCTCATCATTCCCTTCTTGTGCTACTTTTGTAATTTACAGCAATTCTTGTCTTTGCACTGTACTGCTGCCAGAAAACAAATTTCATGACATACATCGGTGACAATAAATCTGATTCTTGATAAATATGTTCAAGACTGGGATTAACAGATCTTCAGATAGAAAGGAAGTTATGGGTCTCTGAGTAACAAACAAATAAAATTGACGATATTACCTTACTGAAGAATACAGCAGGTTCTGAAGGTTAACAGGCCTATTCCAGTCCTATTTATATTCCTTATTGTATCAACCCACATATGAAGTGAATGCTTACTACATTATCCCCATTCTATATAATGGATTCTGGTTAATTGGTTCATTAGTTCATCAGTGCAGCTGCATACTTATGACAACTCTTAAAGAGCAAAACCAATCAAAATTGCCGGGATTCCCTTTGCTTATTTGGGACACCATGCCACTTAATTTAATGCAAAAAGCATCATGAACAAAGCAGATGAGCTTATAGCATGGATCAGTACTTGGAGCTATGATGTTGTGGCCATTACAGAGACTTTGATGGCTCAGGGGCAGGAATGGCTACCTAAGACTGCCAGGCTTTAGATGTTTCAGAAAGGACAGGAAGGGAGGCAAAAGAGATGGGGGCATGGCACTGTTGATCAGAGATAGTGTCACAGCTGCAGTGAAGAGGAAGTCATGGAGGGATTGACTACGGAGTCTCTGTGGGTGGAAATTAGAAACAGGAAATAATTCTACAGGGTGTTTTTTTAAATACAGCTCGCCCAATAGCAACAGGGACATCGAGCAGACAGGGAGACAGATTCTGGAAAGGTATAATAACAGGGTTGTTGTCGTGGGAGATTTTAATTTCTCAAATATTGATTTGCATCTCCCTAGAGCGAGGGGTTCAGATGGGGTGTTCAGGAAGGTTTTCTGATACAATATGTAGATAAGCCTACAAGAGGAGAGGCTGTACTTGTTAGGTGTCAGTCTCTCACTGGGAGAGCATTTTGGAGATGGTGATCATAATTCTATCTCCTTTACCATAGCATTGGAGAGGGATGGGAAAAGACAAGTTAGGAAAGTGTTTAATTGAAGTAAGGGGAAATATGAAGCTATCAGGCAGGAGCTTGGAAGCATAAATTGGGAACAGATGTTCTCAGGGAAATGTACAGCAGAAACGTGGCAAATGTTCTGGGAATATTTGCATGGCGCTCTGCATAGGTACGTTTCAATGAGACATTGAAAGGATGGTAGGGTACAGGACCACGGTATACAAAGGCTGTTGAAAATCTAGTCTAGAAGAAAAGCTTACGAAAGGTTCAAACAAAAAAAAACTAGGTAATGATAAAGATCTAGAAGATTATAAGGCTAGCAGGAAGGAGTTTAAGAATTAAATTAGGAGAGCCAGAAGAGGCCAGGAGAAGACCTTGGCAAGCAGAATTAAGGAAAACCCCAAGGCATTCTACAAGTATGTGAAGAGCAAGAGGATAAGACATGAGAGAACAGGACCAATCAAGTGTGACAGTGGAAAAGTGTGTATGGAATCAGAGAAGATAGCAGAGGTGTACTTAATGAATATTTTGCTTCAGTATTCACTACAGAAAAGGATCTTGGCGATTGTAGGGATGACTTACAGCAGATTCAAAAAAATTGAGCATATAGACATTAAGAAAGAGAATGTGCTGGAGCTTTTGGAAAGCATCAACTTGGAGAAGTCACCTGGACCAGACAAGATGTACCCCAGGCTACAGTGGGAGATGAGGGAGGAGATTGCTTAGCCTCTGGCAATGATCTTTGGATCATCAATGAGAACATGAGAATGAAGGATTGGACGGTTGCGGATGTTGTTCCCTTATTCAAGAAAGAGAGTACAGATAGCCCAGGAAATTATGGAGCAGTGAGTCTTACTTCAGTGGTTGCTAAGTTGATGAAGAAGATCCTGAGAGGCTGGATTTATGAACATTTTGAGAGGTATAATATGATTAGGAATAGTCAGCATCGCTTTGTCAAAGGCAGGTCGTGCCTTACGAGCCTGATTGAATTTTTTGAAGATGAGACTCAAGATAGAGCAGTAGATGTAGTGTATATGGATTTCAGCAAGGTATTTGATAAGGTACCCCATGCAAGGCCTATTGAGAAAGTAAGGAGGCATGGAATCCAAGGGAACCTTGTATTGTGGATCAGAATTGGCTTGCCCACAATAGGCATAGGGTGGTCGTAGATGGTTCATATTCTACATGGAGGTCAGTGACCAGTGGAGTTCCACAGGGATCTATTCTGAGACCCCTTCTCTTTGTGATTTTTATAAATGACCTGGGTGAAGTAGAAGGATGGGTTAGTAAGTTTGCTGCTGATAAAGTTTGGGGGTGTTGTGGATAGTCTGGAGGGTTGGCAGTAGTTACAGTGGGACATTGATAGGATGCAAAACTGGGCTGATGGAGTTCAACCCAGATAAGTTTGAAATGGTTCATTTTGGTAGGTCAAATGTGAAGACAGAACATAGTTTTAATGTTAAGACTCTTGACAGTGTGGAGGGATCAGAGATCCTGGGGTCCATGTCGTTAGGACACTCAAAGCTGTTGCTCAGATTGACAGTGTTGTTATGGTGTGTTGGCATTCATCAATAGTGGGACTGAGTTCAAGACCAATGAGGTAATGTTACAGCTATACAAGACCTTGGTTAGATCCCACCTGGAGTACAGTGTTCAGTTTAGTCACCTCACTACAGGAAGAATGTAGATACTATGGAAAGAGTGCAGAGGAGATTTCCTGGATTGGAGAGCTTGTCTTATGAGAATAGGTTGAGCGAACTTGGCCTTTTCTCCTTGTTGGACTGACAGAGGCTGAGAGGTGACTTCACAGGTGTACAAGATGATGAGAGACATTGATCGTGTGGATAACCAGAGACTTTTTCCCCAGGGCTAATATCGCTAACATGAGGGTGCACAGTTTTAAGGTGTATGAAAGTAAGTAGAAGGGATGTCAGGGGCAAGTTTTTCCACACAGCAAGTGGTGAGTGCATGTAATGCACTGCTGGTGACTGTGGTGAAGGTGGATACAATGATTGTAAATGGGTCCTATTCTGCATGGAGATCGGTGACCAGTGGTGTGCCTCAGGGATCTGTTCTGGGACCCCTTCTCTTTGATATTTTTATAAATAACCTGGATAAGGAAGTGGAGGGGTGGGTTAGTAAATTTGCTGATGGCACAAAGGTTGGGGGTGTTGTGGATAGTGCGGAGGGCTGTCAGAGGTTACAGAGGGACATTGATAGGATGCAAAACTGGTCTGAGAAGTGGCAGATGGAGTTCAACCCAGATAAGTGTGAGGTGGTTCATTTTGGTAGGTCAAATATGATGGCAGAGTATAGTATTAACGGTAAGACACTTAGCAGTGTGGAGGATCAGTAGGATGTTGGGGTCCAAGTCCATAGGACACTCAAAGCTGCTGTGCAGCTTGACTCTGTGATTAAGAAGGCATACGGTTCTTAAATAGCGTCAGTGTGTATACTAGATGAATTCCTCTGTCCATAACTAGTAGGAATTTGTATGGTTTTGTAGTACTGCTGTAGCATTGGTAATGTTCTAATATTTTTTCTGTACTTCATTTAAATATACAATTTGTTCCTCATTTAAATAGCAGTTTGTCATCTGTATACCTTTGTAACTATTTCCATGAAACTTCAGCTAATGGGGAGCCGCTTAATTGAGTCAAAATGTATTGGTACTGGTCCCGATGTGTCCCAATTAACCATAATCCGCTGCATTTTATGTTAACTACTGGCTTAGCCTCAAGGCTGAAAAGATCAGTCTGCCGTGTACATGAACTCCGTTTCATTGATGGCTATTGTTTATACAAAATCATCTTAAGCTTAATAAATGTTCTGAAAAACATAACATTTAGATATATCAAAGATGTTAGCAGCGATATCCTCAGTAGCTACTGGGCATACTTCTGGAAGCATAGAAACATTATCTAATTATTCAAAGACTAGTTGTGTTGATTTATAAATATTTTTGCAGGAAATGTTTTAAGGAAACAATTTTCAAATGGCATTACATATAACAGTGTCAGATACATTTTGAATACAAGTTTATTTCTCCATATAAGATAAACGTTGGCCTGGAATGTGCAAAGGGAACAATTATGAGATTATTATATTCACTGTTGATTCACCAAGAAAGCTGGTGTGGATAAGGGAGGGAGGAAGAAGCCAAGAATGATAGGACAGATTGATTACACACTTGAGTCCACAATGGTTGCTTCAACTGACTATTTAAAATAATAAGTACACTGGGTATGACACACGACACATCTTGATATAAATCTCTACTATTTTAGACAAATGCATGCCGATTCAACCAGGCACTTAGTGCCTATCAGGGTCAAGTGGCTAGACTCTACATCTTAGACATGAGTGAACGAAACCTCTCACTGCATAACTTATCAGTAAATAATGTGACATTTTATGCAAGTAACCCTTCAGTAAAGACCTTACTAGATTCAATGAATTTCAACACTGGCACTCAAAAAAATTTTAGTTGGCATGTCATGCTATTCCTCGATCAAGTTTTTAAAGGATTATTCACTCATGGGGCTGTGCATTTACTCATTTCCCTTTAGTTATAGCACTGCAATACTATAACTTAGACCAGTTTGCTGAATCAGCAATATTTATATCATTCTAGAAAAGCTGGAATAATGACCCCTGGCTCAACTATATTGCAAAATAGATTTTCCCGGTAAGCAAGCTGCATGCTAAATTTAAGGCTTGCCATTCTTCCTTATTGATACTAGAATTTTATGCATTAAAATATACGGGCCTTCGCCATAGCTAACTAATCTAAACTTTTTCCATTTTTTTCCAAAATTGTTCAGATTTTCTTTTTTCCAACTGTCCACTGAAGCACCAAGTGGCCAGTCAGTTCAATAGGAAAGACCTGCACTGATTCAGAAGTAGCTAAACCAATACCAGCATGTACCTCTTGAAGAGCATTAATATTTGATGACAGAGCCAATACACAAAAGCAGAGCTGTTAATATGAAACTCAAAAGATCTCAACAGAAATATTATAAATAAGAATTGGGTTTAAACAGCTGACAGCAAGTGGATGTAAATTGCAGGCATTAACTACCAGATTACACTTAATTTGCTCTTAATATGAAATACTCCTAGTTATATCTCTAGTTCACCAGTAATAGTATAACTAACCACAAAGTATTTTGGATCACACCCAATTCTGGTTACATTCCAGCCTCCTACAAAAATTGCAGCAAAACAAGGACAAAACATTTCAATATTTCCTTTATATGTATTTTAGTCCATGTTCTTTGATTGAATACATTATTAAGTGCTATACTAACAATTTAAGGCTCTAAATATCACTATTAAGCTGTTAAGGTCAAAGCATAAAATTGTAGCTCTTGAGTTTACTCGAGACTTTTGGAAACATGACTACATTATAGGAACTAGAAGAGAATTTGTAAAATTAGATTTATTTCTGCTTTCTCAATCTTTAAAACATTTAAGAGGAAATTTGTGGTTATCCCAGCACTTTTCAAAAGCAGAACTAATACTCTTTTTTTTAAATTGTGTACTTCTACAAAGAAACTTTACTGTAAAAATTTGGTAATAATTGCAACTTAATATCAGTAGTAAATTTCTTTGGTATGAAGATAATTATTAGTAAATTATTTTGCAGAAATAAAATGCACCCAATTGATGATTATTAGTGTTAACAAATACAGAATTTTGATAATACTGGTTCAACTCTACAAGGGAAATAAAATTAACAACTTCTCTTACTGATTTCCCATCCAGTCATCTGAAAGCATTGGTGAGTCACCTTTTTGAATAACTACATGGAGAACATGCCACCAGCTGTGATTAGGTACAGAGCTCCAGGCTTTGATTCAAGACAAAAGGAATGGTGATACACATTCACAGTGATGAGAGAGCTTTGGAACAGTGATTCCAAAACAAGCCCAACTGAGCATTAGCAAGTGAGTAAAAATTCTAGTAAGTAATATATATGTACCAGATACAAAATCTATCATTTTGAGGTAAGTGCTATTCAGCTATCAGATAACCAGGTTGGATTTGTCTTAATATTCACAAACAAGGCATCTGTGGACGATTTTTCCTTTTGTCAGTATTGTTCTAGTTGTAGAGGGACAGCTTGGCCAGAGGAGTAACACACACAAGATGCTGCAGGAACTCAGCAGGTCAGGTAGAATTTATGGCAAGAAATAAGGAGTTAAAGCTTTGCACTGAGACACTTCATTAGGACCTCCATTATTTGTATGCGTGTTGCTCTGGGTTTCCGGCATCTGAAAAATCTCATGTTTATGATTGACTAGGAGTTGCTTTGTCTGGAACATGTCCTCAGCACTACAGAAGCAACATTTTTACTGTGCTCATTTTTCACAGGGCACTCAATGAAGTTCCATATGAAAATCAATTTACAAGCCGAGAGTGCAAGATCAGTGGTGACATATTGACATGGGTTTGGTGGGGGGAGGTCACCACCAAACAAATAAGCAATAATAAATGGATTTTCAAGATTAGTAATTAATAACTAGTGGGTTGTGACAGGGGATCAAAGCTAGGGCTTCAACCAACTGTAATCTACTCTAATAACTTGGCTGAATGGATCAAGAGTACAGTTGTCAAATTTGGTTTAGATACAAAGATCCAGCAAATTGTGACAAGGACACAATCTGCCACCTACTTGTAATTTGTTTACTGGCTAATAAACATGTTAAAATGATTGCAAAGAAGCTGGCAGATGGCACATTACAGAAAATTCAACTGGAAGGATATGTGTACATTGCAGACAGGGACAAGGTTCACTAGGTTTATGCCTGCAATGAAGGGGTTCAAAAGTGAAGCATGAGGGCAAATTTAATGAGTCTAAATTCTGAAAGGGGACTGACAGTTGGGTTTTGAGAAGCTGTCTCTCCTCATTGGATTATTTGGAATGAGGTAACACAGCTTCAAAATACCAAGTTGCCCATTTCAGATCGAGCAAGAAGAACATCTTCTTTCAGAGAATCACAGATCTTTGAAGTTCCTGATGCCATGGAGCAGGAGTCACTGAATATACTTAGGATGAAAAGAAGACTGACATTTAATCTGCAAAGGAGTCAAGGGATATGGTGAGAAATAAGAAAGAGGTGCTAAGGCCAAGACTGGATAAACCATGGGTTTATTCAATGGTAGAGCAGACTAGTAATACCTTTATTTTTTTAAAAAACACACAATTTGATGGGCCTGGGACAGTAAGTTATTTGACAAACCACTGATCATACAAGAACAGTTCTGCTGCTGCCGCTGACAATCTACTGGCCTCAATGTATGGTTTTGAATTGTTAGATTTGTACTGAAACTGTCCTTACTGTGAGAACTTGACTTAGTAGCAAAAATAAAATGGCATATGTGAGCACTGTGGCTAACACTTCTTCCAACACCGTCAACGTAGATGAATCTGCAACAAGTAGATTGAAAGTACGGTCAGTCACAGAATTACCCCCATCATCCAATGCTCCAGAAAATTCCTTCACAACCTTTGTTGATTCTCTACCTGCCACAGCCACAGAATGAGTTATGCCCTTCTAAAGAGTCAAAAAGTAACACCAGACTACATTCTGCAATACTGCTGCTATCAACACTTTTCCAAATGGTCAACATGAAAGTGTATTTATTGTTCAGGAGAGGGAGAACAGTCAGTACTGATCTCGTGTGAAATTTCATAGTCAGACTGAATGCTGAAGAATCCCAGGAGCTCCCACTTCTGACTGAACAGCATGCTGGTGCCCTTTATGCTGGGTGTCTCTTGTCATTGGAACAAGATGTACCCAGAAATAACTGGAAATGCATGGAACAGTGAGTAAAAGGAACAATTCTGAGACTTTGACCCAGTTGTTGTTTCCCTGGTCACTGAGATAGCTATTCTAATGTAGTCAAGATTCAAGAACATTATCAAAGGATGTATAAATTGTACAACCTTGAGATTTGCTTGCTCACAGGTAGTAACAAAGCAAGAAACTTCAAAGAACCCAACTTAAAGAAAGAAATAAAAAGAAATTGAAGACTCGCACAATGCGCAAGAGAAAGAAAAAGTACAAGCCACCCAAACAATCGAAGCAAACAGTGTTCCAAACCAAAAATGAGTCCTCAGATCTGAACCCTTGAGCTGCCTGTAGTAGGCCCAAAGACTTGCTTATAAGTTCATCATATTAGCGGGCACAGAGCACAGCAGCCGGGCCAGACTTCATAGCCTCAGTGACCATCACAGAGAATGAGCGAAATCAGCTCACGTCTCAACCAACACCATCTTCAGTCTGGGCCAACATTTAAACTGACCCAATGACAGAACAACAAAAGGCTCTGTGCCCTGGATAGAGGGGTGAACATTGTGGAGACCAAGCGAAATCAGCTCTCGCCTCCAATCTGGACTGGCATTTAAATGTCTAAACAGCACATCATACCTTACATTAGGACCCAGGCACCATTGCTATGAAAGACCCCAGGCCTACACCACACTGCCAGGCAACTTGGTCTAAGCTTAGATTTCGTTGCCTAGCTCAAAACTGCTCTCAAGCTCTTTAAATCAACTCTGCGCCCAGAACAATGCAACCTCACACCCCAGCCAGTTGTATGAGCATTGAAATTGAATCTCCTTACAACACCCAGAGTGACTCAACCTTGCTCCCAGGTCAGCTATACTGGCATCAGGACTCCATCTGCATCCATTCATCCCCCAAACTTGCCTTGCCATTGCTCATCTCTTCATTGTCTGCAGTGATAATTTAAAACAATTTACCTCAGAAAAGGTATTTTTAATGACATGTTTAGTCAGATTTCTTAGCTTTTTGACTATCAGGAAGCTGTCACACACACATTCGGTAGCGTCATCTTAACCGCAAGCATTCATTTTAAAAAACACTTAAGAGGTCTCTTTTATTACAGGTTTCTTTTATCCAGCTATAAGACTGTCGGTGTTTCAACCAATGATAAACCAAGGTCATTCCAAAAGCTTCAGCAACTAGTACTGAAGACTTAAATAAAATTAGTCATACTTGCATGTTATTAAAATATTCAAAATTTTGATACTTTTGTACAAAAATGTTCCATTTATCTCAGAAGAGGTGGAATTAAGCCTGTCAACTGTTAAGTTGCGAACAGCTATTTTAGTAAAAGAATAAAACATAGCGAGATGCTAATTGATGCAGGATGTTATATTCCAGGTGCATCATGTATAACCAGAAATAAGCAAACTTAAGGGCTTATTTATACAGTTGCTGAGACCATGAACTCAGCGTTTGTTCTCAAACCATACCAACAAATTGACAGTTTACTAGCTCTGACTATAGCTCAAGTATATTCAGCCCACATATTTTCAGCAGCTCTTCACTCCAGTCACTGGAGCATGTAAAAGCTTCATCCGAGGCTTAAAGTGAACAGTGCTTCTAGTAGAGTTTAAACCATAACACCAACAAATTCCCCAGCAATGTATTTGTTTTCCCAAATGTTGTTTCATTATTTCTGGCAAAAAAAAGCAGGAAACAAAAACCAGATGAACATAAATCCAATTATATCGACTTACTGGAAGAATCGGTGCCGCTGTTCAAATCATATCTGGATTATAAAATGTAACGGCCAATATTAAAAAAGTATCTTTTGCTCAGTTTATTTTGTGTTCCACATGTTTCTTCAGTATCAAATATAAATTACTTCTGAAACCAAGAAAACAGTTTCTAGAACGTGCTAATCTAAACTGTATTAACTCTAATGGACAATGTGTAAGAAAGAGTTAAAACAAAAACAAAATCATAATGTTAAACTTGCTGCATCTCTCTTTGACATTATCTGAACTCAAGAGTAATGCATGGGAAATGGAAATACAATGTTCACTCTGTTTGAATCGAATGCAAAGGCTTCTTAGTATCTACAGATAATCATATTTTCAGTGAACTAGAATGTTATCATATACAGAGATTAAGCTGGAACACCACACTGCAAACTAAACTGCACTTTTGCGTGAAAAGCAGGCAGAGAAGATGACAGATCTTGCTGTATGCACGAATTACATTTGATTGAAATACATGGTAGACTACATCTCAGAATTTAAAAATTAAATTTCTCACATCAAAAGCACTAGATTGCTAACTTAACACCGAGTTATATTTATAATGTACCTTTTATAACCTCCACTGGTCTCAAAGTACATCCATGTTAAAATATGGTTAATTGGTTCAACTCAGTAGAGTAATTCTAGGCAGAGTAGATTGTATGGTCAGCACAACATTGTGGACCAAAGGACCTGTAATGTGCTGTAGATTTCTATGTTTATCTCTTAAAAGAAGAAAAACTAATCAAGAAAATAGCCAGGATTGCCTTTGCTTATTTGGCTATTAAACTATGCCACTTAATCAGGGCAGGAGACTATTACCAAACAGTTTCTAACTAGCAACAGATGCACACAATTGTATGGATGTTAGGCATTGCTTCCAGCAAACTGTTATTAAATATCTTCAGTTGTGTGTGCTTGTGATTTAAAAGGCAGTGATCTTTAGCACTGTAGTTGGTAAGAAATAAGCAGCGAAGACAATTCAGACTGTTTTGCTCACTGATTTCACTACTTCAACAAGTTAGGAATTACAAAGAATTTGAAGGTATAGACAATCTTGAATGTTACAATGAAAATGAAGATCTGGAGGATATAACTGTTGGTAGCATTGTATGAAGGCAGACCATTATCTATACTAGGTGTTTGTGCTGATTTTGTTCAAGTTACAGTCAATGAAAAGATTATACCAATGTACACTGGATGAATTCTTCAACTGGTAATTATTAGCAACTAGTAAAATTTTATAGTATTATAATAGAATTGATAGTGTTTTAATTTGTTCTGTATTTCATTTAAATACATACTTAGTTTGTCTTTTATACTTCTTAAAAACCTATTTCCATGAAAATTCAGCTATTTGGGGCAGGTGTTTAATTGGCCAAAATGTACTGGCCCCAATGTGCCTCAATCCAAATTCACTGTACTTCAGCTGCACAATGCTGTAATGGGGAAGTGAAGTAACAACTCTACAAATAATAATTTTTTTAAAAATCATCCAGGAAGCGAAAAGCATCATGCTTCTAAAATGTATATTCTTTTATTAGATACTGTGCATAAACTGGTTATTGCATTTTCTGCAACAGAAAAACAATTTTATCATGTACATGGTTCCAATGTGTTCCATGGTTATTGAAGACTCCATACAAATACTGGTCCTTGTGTTCATTTATGTGGAAGGCAGCTCCTTTGACAATGTCAGCAGTCCCTCAGTGGTTCACACTGCAATTTACATGCTTGAAGTAGGCTAAAACATTTAAACAATGTACAATTGAGCTCTGACAACGACTGCAAATGCATACATCTGATGAAACATTATCTACATTTCAGTATCTACATTTGCAGCTTATTATTATTGCAACTCAATATTTTACAGATTGAAAATTGTTATAAGTGGCAGGTTTCGACTCGAAACATCATCTCTGATACAGCTCTGGCTAGGACATAACAGCTTTGTTGCAAACAGTTTTTGCCTTATTAATTGCTATATTGAATAGCTTCAGTATTCGTGAATTTATCAAAAAAATATGCAAGAAGCTAGTCAAGTGTACATTTTCCCCACATTAGTGTAACTTTGTGTAATTAAAGGTATGTAACCCCCTGGGTCGCCTCAGGCTGGCTCAGCTCGTTTCGTCTAGGGGGAGCAGCCTTCGGCCCCGCCAAACTGGCTAATCAGCTGGTGTGGATGCTGTGTGATGTCCCCACCTCGCCCAAAAACAGACAGTACACCATATGCGATTAAATGAGTACAATTTATAAAGGTTACTATAACTAAGTGATTAATAATGATACAGTATATATGAAGAGAAAATTAAAAAGGCGCCAAACTTATCAAAGTCCAAACCACTTTGTGCACAGCCGTTGGAGCTCAATTACTGAAGTCTTCTGGCCACCATTCGATCCCCTCCGAACTCCTCGACTCGCAGCTCAGGACCCTCCGAACTCCTCAACTCTCCAAACAGCTCAGGACCCTCCGAGTGGTCAACCAAGCACATCTAGCTTCATCCCCCCCCTCAGAGAATCTCCCGGCCTTGGACCCCCCTTTGGGGTCCGATCCTTGCCCAGCTTAGAGCATTGCGTCCTCTCTCTCGACCCCCTCGCGCCAATCTGCCCAAAAGCCCGTCAACAAAAGCTTACAGACTCAGAAGAAAGAACATTAATCCCCATTTGGTTTACAAAGGAATACCATTCTCGTTATCAGTAAATTAGCATTCCTGCTAGTTAACAAAAAGAAACCCTTTCCCAACAGTAACAAAGAAAAAAGAAGAAACCCCCTTTACAGGTGTTATAGCCGAGGGGTGGTAACGGCAACAAGCTCCATCTACCTACTAAATGCTCCCAATGGCATGTGCCTCAATAGCCTCTGACAACTAAGTCCAGCTCCTGGCCTTCATGTGAGCTTAGCTAGTAAGCCCAGCGGAATCTGTTCTACTGACAGTAGAAGGGGCAATGGAGGGTTACTGGCACCTTAAAACCAGTCGTTTCACACAGCTATACCCACTCATGGGGAAGGCTTCAGGAGTAAACTCCAAGGGAAAACTCCAGAGCTGGAGTCCCTAAGGCAGTTCTACATTGAGTTCAATGTTGACTGGCAACTCCTGCAACGCTGCTGGTGCCAAACTGTATCAATCTCTACTGTTCTTTTGGATTCATTAGATGCGCGGAGAGGGGGAGCCTACTACATGGGCAACAGATTGGTCTCCATATCGTACTACTCAGGCTTGTGTATCTAGACAACTAGGACACAATATTCATGGTTTACCCTGACTGACAGAGGCCTCAGTAGCAGTGCAATTTAAGTCACTTACAATCAATAACTTTCATGCTGCATGGCTGTTAATAACACTCGGGTTTCAAGCAACCAGTATCCTTGACGTGCTGTAGTTTTGAATAGAACCACAGAACAGCTCAGAACTCACAACAAACTATTGTACTGTTCAAATGCCCTCAAATAAACAAATCTGTGCTGGATCTTACTTTCAAAAGGAAATATCAGTTAACTTTACTAACCAACCAGGTTTATGACACCTGCTTGATCTTAAAAATAAAATGGTGAATAATACAAAAAAAAGGTCAACTTACTGCTCGTGGAAATCCAACATTGGTGGTTCAAACCGGATAGGTCTGCAATTACGTCGATGAATGGAGGAACTGCAAAAGAGACAAAGCTTCTGTAGTAGCAACAACATGGTAACATACATGTCTGCACTTCTCAAAATACTGTATGCATTTCCTATCCTTAGCTTTTATCTCCTGATATAAATAGCACCCAGGTTACACATCAGTCAATTTTTCAGTTTTGAAGAACATGTTCAACTGGTTTGGCAAATCCTGTGACTTTGACTTCAGCACATTTCTTCCTCATCTTTGCCAAACAAAAAAAGATACCAATGAACCCTCCTCTTCTCAGTGATGATATAACCAAAATTAAAACTCCCAGCTCCAGGGACCCAAGTTCAATTATAATCTTGAACGCTGCTTGAGGGGAGTTTGCACATCCTTCTGATGACAGGATAGGCTTTCTGACTGGCTGCTTAAGTTTGTTTCCACATAAAGAAGTTATACTGGTAGATTATAATCACAGAAGGTTCTGTAGATGCTGGAAATTCAGAGCAATTATCAAATGCTGGACTAATTCAGCAGGTCAGACAGACAGCAGCTATGGAATTGAGTAAAGAGTCGATGTTTTGGCCAAGACCACTGGGACTTGAAAGGAGGGGGAGAGAAGCCAGAATAAGACGAGGGAAGAAGATGTAGACTCCATTTCCATATAAAGTACATATTGTTCCATGAACTTAGACCATTTCTCATTGCTTGACAGGAGCTTTGCAGAATTGTAATATCTTTCCCAACTTCTGAAAGAACCTGGGATCAAAAACATCAGAATCTAACAAATGGTGTAGTTGGCAGGATTATAATGTTAGGATTTGGAATAATCGAAGCCAAAGTAGGAATTTTCGGCGCCTATACAAAAGGACTAAGAAATTCCTCTGCTGTCTGAGAGAAACACAAGTTCTGCCTTCAATATCAAATGGAAATTAAGATTAAGGCAGCTGTTCTGCTATTTAAAAAGAAAAATACCTGAAAATATTGATTGAAATCTATTAAGTTATAACCTAATCAGTTATAATCCATTTTGGTTGCATGGTGATCTTTATTGGTACCCAGTAAAAATATCGGTTGTATAATCTATTTAGTTGTTATATACTCAATTTATTTGGTTACAATCTATAATACTTTGAGATCGCGATCAGTGCAGCAAAAATACATAAGAATTAAGATTGAATCAAAATAATGATCAAAGTTCTGAAACTGACGAAGCACTCTTACCAAAATGACACACTTAAGTTTGATCAAATTACTGAGAAAATCCAGATGAAATATACGAATGTTAAGTTTATTAAGAATAAGGGGGCATGTATTAAGATCCAGAAATGACTGCTACTGATTTAGAGGTAAGACCGTGTGGTTGCTTTAATTGAATGTGCGAATAACTGAATGAGTTAACAGGGTGAATAAAGTCTTATACTAATCAAAAGAAATGTGAAACTTATGATAAACTATAAAAAAAAGCATGACTGAGACAGTAAGATGTCTCAAGACCAAATCCTTGCATTAACTGAATAAGCAAAAGAACAACGCAGTAACTCAATTGAAGTGTATGTGCAGAGCTCAAAAGCAAAAACAAAATGGAAAACCGCAAACATGACTTCAAGTGAGTAGTCCTGCCAGTGACTCTCCTGCCAGTGCTTGCCCTGGGAAACACACACTTCTGAAGTGCCACCCAAGGAATTGTAGCCCAGATCAAACAGTCCTCAAAAGCACCAGAGAATTACAACCTACGTTGGACAGTTCCCTGAGACAGCGACACCATCCGAACGCTGAAGAATTACAGGATGGAGGTGACATAGACTCTATAGCAGCCCCCAAGGACTCAAGTAGAACAGCAGTAATGGAACAATAAGATTGACAGCAATGTCACTCACATGTTGCTCCAATAAAGACCATGGGAACAAAGGCACACAAGATTGAAGATGAAACCGAATTGACAAGCTAGTGGCAGATCCATCAACTATTTTCAATGCCCTGGAGTGGTTTCCAATTATTGTTATGTCTAATGGATTGTGGTCCGTACTACTGGTGCCTGAATGTCAACTGTGGTTGGCTTTTACATCTGATGGTCAGCAACACCAGTGGATGAGGCAACCACAAGAACTTAACAACAGTCCCATTATACCGCATGGCTGTGAGACAACACCTGATAGGCCTACCAGCAACATCATACAATGTGGACGATGCCCTCCAAGCTGCAGACCAGCATGAACATGATGTTCTTTATTTGCTTATTTATTCTCCAAAAGCCACAAAGCAACCCTAGCCAAGGCACAAGTGTAACATGAGGAAGTAATTTACTTGGACAGAAAATTTCCCAAGGTAAATGGGAAATTACTGCAGATTATGCAAAAGCCATTAAGTCAGCAAAGCTTTTGACAATAGTTCAGCAACTCCAGTCATTTCTGGGTTTGTGCAACTGCAACACAGTATGGGTCAATGCATTTGCTGAAATTGCTCAACCACTCAACAATCTGCTGAGTGAGTGCTCAGATGACTCTGTGACTCTTAAACGAAGAACAACTGAAAGTGTTTCAAACTTTAAAAGGTGGACTGCATTTGCATTAAGAGTCCCTGATACAGGTAAACCATTTATCTGGTATGTTAACGAGAAACACATAATAACAGTCAAGAATATGGAGACCAACAGTGTCCTGTTGGTCGTTACTCTACCAACATTCTGATTCTGTACACTGATGTACGTTGATGCTCCTCAATGATTGAGAGGGGAATTCGAATGGCTGTTTCTGTAACTGAGATGCATAAGGAAGCATGCCATCTGGTACCTCTGTGCAACAGACAGAACTGAAAGCTTGGATTGAAGCCTACAAATTGGCAGAAGATCAGCTAAAGTCTACACAGACTCTCAATACGGTTTTGGAGTTCTTCATGAGTTTGGAAACTTATGGAAACAAAGAGGATTTCTTATGGCTGTAGAAAACTCAATCAAAAATGGCCAACCTAGCACAAGATCTTATGGATATCATACAACTGCCATCAAAAGTTGTATTAAAATGTAAGAGTCACTCCAAAATGACTACAATGAAAAGCCATGAAAATGCATTTATAGATGAAATTGCAAAAAAGGCAGCATGGGAAGGAGTAAAAATAGTAACAAGAACATATACAGTGAACACTGGTCTACACTGGAATTACGGAAACAAAGTTGAATTCTGCAAATACACTAGGACACATTGGAGTGTAAAAGTTGATTGACAGATGCTCCCAGTGGTGGTATAATCCAAAGTTCCGGGGACAAATTCAACAAATATTTGAAAGGTGCATGACATGCCAGAAAAAGAAACCTGAAGCAGCAGAAAAGCTATCACAATTAAGTGTTCCTGCCCCACCTGGTCCATTTTTACACTTAGTGTACTATGGTCCTTTACCGAATTGTCAAGAATATTCAGACACAAAATGCGTGGAAGCTTTTCCAGCAATGAAAGCCACAGCCACACACAGCAAAAACTCAAATCAAGGATTATATTCCATCCACTCTTATCAAAGAACACATTTCACTGGGAGTGCTTGTCAGGAATTATGTCGGCTGATAAACATTAAATAGTCTTTTCGTTGCCCACATCACTCAGAGTCATCAGGACAAGTCAAATGAATGAATGGAACCATCAAACAACAATTGTCCAAGTATCAAGGTGGCGTATAATGGTCTACAGCTCATCCTATAGTCCTATGTAGCATCAGAGCAACTTCAAACAAGAACACTAAACTAAGTCCATTCGAGGTGGTAACCTGCCAGGAGCTCTCAATTTCAGAGAGGCTGATATACACATTACGGCAGACAGCTTAGTCAACTATTGTGTGAAATTAACTCGAGCTGTCTAGTCTGTTTCTCAACAGACTTCTGGTGCTTGGAGTGAACCAACAGGAGGAGGACAGCAACTCCTGGTGAATAGGTCCTGATTATGAAACCACATTAGGGTTCCATTAGGAGCTGGATGGATGTCCTCATAAAATGCTGTTAATTAAAAATATGATGGTTAAATTAAATGGATACATGCCAACCGCTGCAAGTGAGCTAATGTGGTACCCAACGAGGTCAACAAGCACTGTGATTAATGTGCTAGCAACCTCTTGGCCATAGTACCTGCATGGCTGGGCTACAGTAAACAAATCACTAACCAGCTAGAAGACTTCAAGCAAGTTGACAACTACCAGACATCAAGTTTATTCAAATATTATTTGTTGTTACATTTTTGCCAATTTTCCCTACTCACATTGTGCCAGTTGAAAAGACTCATCATGTATACTCGCCAGCATCACATGAATTTGCTGATGCTATTAGTAACTCTAGCAGTTGGGTATGTCAATATGTACAGCACACTTCAAAATATTCACCAACGCTAAGCATTCCTGTACAATCAGAACAACATGTGCCCTCTATTAAACATTCCAGCAATAGCAATGTTGACATTATGCCTATGATTCATTATTCTCAGGGGAGATAAATGGACACTAATCATGCTACCCTTTACATAACATCTTAAAATGGATATTTGATGTAAATATGAGCAGTATTATTTAGGGAATATCATATCTGACCTTCTTCATGTCTCATCCTGGGATATATCCACACCTAATAGTCATGACAAAGCTATTAAATCTTTTCATGTGTTCATCATAAAAGCTACCTTTTGCTTGAGCTCAGTAGGTACTATTCCAGTAGGAATAGCTCATGCAATTACACTCTACGTTGTCCTAAATGGGGTAAGAATGCCAACATTTCAGAAAAATATTACAATTCCTGTCAAGTAGTAAGAAATGGTCTAAATTCATGGAACAATATGTACTTTGTGTGGAAGTGGAGTCTATATCTCTTCCACGTAACTGACTAGGATCTTGTTATTTGGGGAATGTTTTTCCTGGGCCATGAGACATAAACACACTTTACCTTTACCTCCCGAATCTGACATTTCAGAAGGAGATCATTTTATGGTGTTGCAAGGAGTACTGAAGCCTTCGGAAAAGTAACAACAGAAATGGTTGCCATGCACAAGATGGTTCTACAAAATTATATGGCATTAGATCTTCTCCTTGCATTTGGGGAAGGGAGCAGGAGAGAGGGGAAATTATGTGCAGTTGTATGCAAGGAGTGTTGTACTTACATACCTGCTGAGTCTGAAGACAACTATTTTTGGCTTATCATTCATAAAGCAGCTAAAATACATCAATCTGATGGATGTGATTTCTTTGACTGGATTCATTCAAGTCTTAGAAGCTGGGGTTACTCAATATTATCAGTCATGTTATTCATACTAACATGTCTTACCATAATTTACATTATTTTACTTGTTTAAAGGTGACGATTAAAAGAATTGTTTAAACTCACATAGGTATACCTACTAATCTGCCAAACCATGACATAATCTTATGAATACAGGTAGTCCCCGAGTTACGAACGTCCGACTTACAGACAACTCGTACTTACGAACCGAGGAAGGAGAACACCGTCCATCATTTTAAGTCAGATTGCGATGCCGTCCGTCATTTTAAGTCATTGCCATTGACACTGTGTTGAGTGTTTAACTTTGTATTTGGCTTAAATTTTTCTTAGTAAGATTCACCCTGACCCCGCCCCCCATTCTGGTTGGCCGGTGGCACTGTGAGATCAGCGGCGGGTGGAAAACGGAGGTTTCCAATTTCGATCTAGTGACAGACTGCTCCCGTGCCGAGTTGATGTCAATCCAGTGACTCCCATACCATCCGTGCTGGGTTGATGTGGAGCTCACAACTCAACCTCGTAAAAAAAAAACCACTGCCACCGCCAGTTTAAATTCCCATGCAGAATACTGTGGAGGATCAAATACCCAAACCCAACACAGCCCCCTCTTGTCCCATTTAGCCTGTCTCAGTGTGAAGTTTAGGACCCGGGGAATTCAGTGCGGTGGTCCTTAGGACCCAGCGGACCTTAGGAGATGGCACAGGTCGGGACCTGCAATCCGCAGTGTTTCTGTTCCATTGACGGGAAGTGATCGCGATTGAAAATAAAGTGGCGATAATAAAGCGTTTGGAAAGAGGTGAAACACCATCGGTCATTGGAAAAGCGTTAGGCTACAGTCGGTCAACAATGGGAACATTTTTAAAGGATAATGGATAAAGTGAGAATAATGGAACATGTGAAAGGCCCTGCCCCGATGAAAGCTACAATTATTACTAAGCAACACAGTGGTTTAATTATTGGAATACATACGTTTCTTGTGTTCTATATGCATAGAAAGGTAAAATATATACTATATACTAAGACAAACATTTGACTAACTGACACTAAATAATACCGGATGTACTTTCCGACTACGTACAAATCTGACTTAAAGCCAGACTCAGGAATGGAACTCGTACGTAAGCCGGGGATTGCCTGTATTTTGAAGAACATGCATACCTTTTGATGGTTCATAACTTTAGCCTTTTTTATTATTTTATGCTTAACATAGATAACCTATTACCAGGAAACCTTGGGGTAAGGATGAAGACGAAATGTTTAAGCAGAATGCGAAATGGAACTTCTTCACTCAATGGGTGGTGAGTGCGCAATGAGCTGCCAGTGGATATGGGTTCGATTACAACATTGAAGAGAAATTTAGACAGGTTCTCAGATGGGAGGATTAGAGGGGTATGGTACAGGTGAAGGTTGATGGGACTAGGTCGGTGCATAGTTTGGCACAGATTAGATGGATGGAGGGCCTGTTTCTGTACTGTAGTGTTTGATGACTCTATACCTTGGTCAGTTTTACAGGCAAGGATGAGAGTACAGAGCAGTGAATTTACAATAAGAGCTTTTTCGGAGCGCAAATACATATCAACCAGAGTGTGGTGATGGCTGAGCAGCCACTGCATGGAAGGACAGTTTTGAATGTTCATAGGGGATAGAACCAATCCAAACCGAAAGCAGTACCAGTATGTCTAAGTGACAGACACATACTTAGAACAATTGAGGCAGGCAGAAGAGGTACTGTATCATGTTAGGAAAGTGGAAGTATAGTACTATCATGGCATATCTGTGCCTTTGTTAAGTTTATCTTGGGATTGACAATGATCTATTTCAACATCCATTAAGAAGCAGGATAAAGTTCATGGTTTGTTACAAAAATTCATGACTGCAATGATGACAATGGCTTTGATAATCCAGATAAAAGTTCTACTCATTAATGGACGAGATTGATCATTTATAAACTAAAGACAGGATCAAGGGAAGTAATGATGAAAGAGAGCTGGGAGCATTAAAGTTACCTGTAGAAACTGGGATTTTTCAGATGTTGCCAAATGCAGGACACGGAATAAAAGGGGCTGAAGAATTATTCCTTGGAGGGGTAATAGCCAAGAGTGCAGAAGCATCAGAAGGGTTACAGTATCTTGACAGAATGGTCCAGCAGTTCATTCTTTGTTAAATATGAATATCAGCTCCTTAGCTTCCTCCAAAAAAAGTGTAATTTTAGGCTATGAATGGTTATGACCAGAATGTACATATTCAAAATTCTTGAATTTCAAGGCTGAAGTAAATATGTGGACATAAGTATATAACAGTTTAAAAAGAGAATAACAGTTAACATAAAGTAAATCGAGTGCCAGAGATTGAAATTCAATGTCAACAGTTTGAGGAAATCAGGTCAATGCAGCAGGAGGTAGGCTTGTAAATAACTTCTAGCCAAATATGAGAAAAGAAAACTACAGAAAATGTTATTTTAGGTTTTGGGAAGATCATGATGTCAAAAGGACAAAATCTGAACAAGCTAAAATTGATTAATATAATTTATACTTCATCACCCATAATTCCAGAATGTGTTATTTCATTAGATGCTGAAAAAGCTTTTGATAGAGTTGAATGGACATACTTATTTAACGCTTTGAGATATTTTAATTTTAGTCCTAATTTTATATCATGGATCAAACTAATATATTATAAACCTGTTGCTTCTGCTCTTACAAATAATTACAGATCCTCTTTTTTTCAATTATCTCGTGGTATGAGACAAGGTTGTCCCTTAAGTCCTTTATTATTTAATATCGCATTAGAACCTTTAGCCATTGCTATTCGTGAATCTCCTAATATTTTTGGTATTACCCATAATGAGAAGTTATACAAGTTATCACTTTATGCTGATGACTTGTTGTTATATATTTCTGATCCTGACAGGTCTATTCCCGCTATTTTATCCTTGTTGGCTCAATTTGGTAGTTTTTCTGGTTATAAACTAAACTTGGATAAGAGTGATTTATTCCCTTTAAACGCGCAAAATTTATTGAATGATAGGATACCATTTAAAGTTGTTACTGATAACTTTATCTATTTAGGTATAAAAATTACCAAGAAATATAAAGATTTATTTAGACTGAATTTTTTACCTATGCTCCATCAAATTCAACAACTTACTACAAGATGGTCTCCCTTATCCTTATCATTAGTTGGTCGGATTAATGCTATTAAAATGATGATTTTACCGAAATTTTTATATTTATTTCAAGCTTTACCAATTTTTATTCCTAAATCTTTTTTTGATAATATTGATTCAAAAATTTCCTCATTTGTGTGGCAAAATAAAAACCCCAGATTAAGTAAAAGGCAATTACAAAAATCTAAAAAAGATGGTGGTTTAGCTTTACCTAACTTTAGATTTTACTATTGGGCGAATAATATCCGTAACCTAATATATTGGAAATTAGATTTGGATTCACCATTGTGCCCACAGTGGGTAAATTTAGAATGCAATGAGGTACAGGGATATTCTCTATTCTCCGTTCTTGGTTCTTCTCTTCCTACTGATTTAGTTAAATTCAATAAACAGATATCTAATCCTGTTGTCAAACATACATTATGAATTTGGTTTCAATTTCGTAAGTTTTTTACTCTGAAAAACTTTGTTCTTGATAGCCCTATCTTACTTAATTTTTTTTTCAAACCTTCTTTGACAGATCAAGCTTTTAGCATATGGAAAAGGAAAGGTATAAAATGTTTTCGTGATCTTTTTTTTGAAGGTAGCTTGATGTCTTTCGACCAACTTTCCAACAAATTTAAGTTACCTAAATCTAATTTTTTTTAGATATTTACAAATCAGAAATTTTCTACATCAAGTTTTACCATCTTTCCCCAATTCAACTTCAATGGATTTCTCAGATTTGATTTTTACCTTAAATCCTTGTCAGAAGGGATTAGTGGCTTTTATTTATAATACGATTATGAAGATACAACCAGAAATAACAGGTAGAATTAAACAAGAATGGGAAAAAGAACTTCAATATAATATATCAACAGAAAAATGGGAAAAAAATTTACAAATGGTTAATTCTTCTTCTATATGTGCTAAACATGCTTTAATACAATTTAAAATTGTACATAGAGCTCATATGTCTAAAGATAAGCTTGCTCGATTCTATTCTCATATTAACCCTCAATGTGACAGATGTCATTCAGAAGTGGCCTCATTGACCCATATGTTTTGGTCATGTCCCACCTTACATAACTATTGGAAGGACATATTTGCTACCATTTTCTCAATTTGGAATATCGATTTACAACCTCATTTTATTACTGCAATTTTTGGTATACCAAATGAGGATGGTAATCAGTTTTCCCCTTCAATTAGACGAATGATTGCTTTTGTAACATTAATTGCCAGAAGGTCTATATTACAAAATTGGAAAGAAGTAAATCCTCCTACCACGTTTCAGTGATTCTCTCAAACTATTTCTTATTTGAGCTTTGAAAAAATTAGAAGCACTATTTTTGACTCATCAATTAAATTTGAAGAAACTTCGGGACCATTCATTCGACATTTTCATATGAATTAATTTGACCTCTTCCAGACCTTCTCTCTGCTTATTCTTGTTCTGGTATGGAGTTCCGGAGTTTTTGACACTATCATATACATATAAACTGTTATTATTGCCCATGTTAGTTTAGTTTAGTGTTTTTTTTTCTATATATTTTTTCTTGTATTTTTATTTTTTTTTCTTCTTTTGATGATTATTTTTATTTTTTTCATATATAATTATTATAGACTTGATTATTATACTTTTTTTGTTGTTGATATTTAATAGGATATTGTTATCTTATTATTAATGTAATCTCAAGTCTATTGCACTTATAACCTATTCACCTATGACCTATTCACTTATAACCTATGTTATGTTTTCTTTATATATGAAATTCAATAAAAAGATTGAAAAAAAAGAAAATCTGAACGAGCTGCTTGAGCTTCAGCTGCAGTTACTGTAGTAACGATGAAGATGATCATGGGTTTTAAGACTATGCACTCCAATTAAAAAATGCATAAAGATTAATTTGCTTGCAGCAGTTCCTGTCTCTTGAGATTTAGCTGTAATTTCAACACTTTTCTCTTTACTCATTTCAAATTTCCATCAATTCAAAATGCAGCGGGCAACAATTCGATGGCTTAAAAAACGGAACTATTTTCAATACACACACACAACACATTAAAACTTTCACCACTTCCCAAAAAGGACATCTGTAACTAGTGTCAAAACTGTAAATTACAAACATAAATAACTTAACACTTGCAGTTAATTAAAAAGCAACTTTCTTTAGTTTCCATTTATCTATGTGCATAAAACAGGTGCTCTGCAGGAACCTTGTTAGCATGGTCATTGCAAACTAGTATCAAAAAGTATTTTCAAACCTAAGAATATCTTTAGCACAACCTCAGATACATTTGGGGAAAGAATTCAAACTATGTCAATGCACCTACTATTCTCCACCTTAAAATATAAATCTATTTATTTAAAATACAAGTATTGTGCTCATTTTACAGAAGCAAAGAAAATTTGTAACTGAATATGTGCAGTAAAATTGAAATAAAATTCAAACACCAGAACACCAAGTATAGCATAGTTCATCCAATGAACTTTGTTTAGTGATCAGGTTAATGATGATCACCAATTTTCTTTACACAATTAATTCAAATAGTGCCGAGAAACATTTCAAATACAACATCCCATTTGACAGTTTTAAATTAAACTATATTCCTACAAATTTATCTCAGTAACACGAGTGAATCTGCAGATGCTGGAAATAAATAAAAACACAAAATGCTGGCAGAACTCAGCAGGCCAGCACTTTGTGTTTTTATCTCAGTAACAGCTGGGATTATCAACAAAATCCTGTCTGACAATTCCTCTCAATGAAACTATGCTTTAAAATTACCAGCATTGCCCTAATTGCAACCTTAAAGATGACATTTTATGAATCTTGTCAGCTGACCTGCACATAATTCGCAACTATTTTAAAAATACCACTTTGATCATCAAAACAGAAATTACAGAATGTAACAGGTCACACTCAGCCCCTCAGATTGATTCTCAATTTATTGAAAGATATTTATCACTACCATCCGTATCTAATCAAGCCAAGTTTATTGACATTTAACTATATACACGCATACTCATCAAATGAGACATTTTCCTGAACCAGGGTGTAAATCACTGTAGCATACATAACACAACAACTTACGAAAGCAAGGACGAAATCTACAGATGGATTACACATAAATAAACAGACTAAGGGTATACATTAAATATTATAAGGGACAGAACAGATTAACCAGTGGCACTGTGAATATGATGCAGCAGGGAGTTAAAAAGCTTAATGGTCTGAAGGAAGAAACTATTTCCCATCCTGATCTTGTTTTCATGCATTAGGGGCGGCTGCCCCTAATGCAAATGATATTAATAAATGCAGGAAAACAAGCAAAAATCGCCTGTCTGTGCTTACAAGAGCGCGCCAACACGTGAACAGATCTAGTGCAACCAAAACAATGCACAGCAGATTGGTACAGTGGCCCAGGAAATTTGAAATTACAGTTGCGCGGAAAATTTGCAATCAGTGCCAGATTATCGAAGAAACCAGATTACAGGTAGTCAGATTAGTGAAGGTCGACCTGTATTTCAATTATTGAGTTAAAGTTATACATCCAGATCAGGAAGCCACAATCCAAACTGAGACTTTTCTGGATGAATCTAAGGAATGGAAACTCAAACAAAATAAAAATCAAACCCCAGACTGCACACTTGGACCACATGCAAATTGCCAGGCAACAACAATTAAACACATGGAGGACTGTGGGAGACAAGAGTCTAAATTTTTCTGCAATTTCCCAGCATAACAGCAGTTTTCAGGATCATCCCCAAACAAGGACATCCAGACCAGCTGGACCAGCTTGGTGTGGCATGAGAAACAGGTGGTGGTGGCTGGGCAGCTATCGTGACAGAAAGTATCACCCAGTACACTGGATTCAATGTTATCTGAATAATTCAAAACTGCAAATAATGCTGTTACGGGAAAACTTCCCATAAGGAACCAAGTCAAGTAATTTTAAGAATTTTGCAGCAAAAAGTGAAAGTGGATTAGACAATAGTCTGCAGATTAAAGTGTTTTTTTAAACAATCCCCAGTCCAGTATTTCAAATGACTAATCAACCTACAAATATTTTGTATGAGGTTATCGTGGTCACACCATGATTCACCGTGATAAATTGCAAACAAAGGCCAGTCTGTATGATTGTTGCTTCAGCAATAATTTAATCTTCTATGATTAATACAGCAGCTTATTTAAGCCAAGGTAACAGCTATTCTTTAACTAATCAGAAATTGTCTTTAATTTTTCACAATATTTTTCAAGAAAGATTTGTTTGCTGTATTACATCATGGTCTGCCTTAAGTAATTATCTGTTTTTAAAATCGAATTCTTTTAATGTGACAACACCTTGTACGAATCTAACATCCTTTAAAGCAGCGATCCCCAACCACCGGGCTGTGGACCCGCAGTTGGGGACCACTGCTTTAAAGTGTGCCATGGCACTCTGAAGGAACAATACAATGTTATATGAAGTTAGTGAATAAAACATCAGGACAAATGATCAAGTGCTTTTCTAGAGCGATTTTAAAGAAAGATTACACCAGATTGGAATTTTAAAGCTAAGAGTTCTGGTGACAATCACACTCATGATTAGTTAATATTAATAGCTGACTTCAGACCACACCAATGCTTGCTGACATATTTCTGTACAGACTTCCTTTATTTTCCCCCTTCCTTCTGCCATGGCTTCTCTCTCCAAACCTGCCTAATAGATTCGCAAATCCCCTCAATCCTCAGCCCTTTTCAAAGCATACAAAGATTCCAGCTTTGGCAAACTGAGATATTAACTTTAAATACATGCACTTCCATAGTTTATAAATTCCAGCTTGTGGCCAGAGTTGTAAGATGATGTTTACATCACTGTATTTGCCACAATATGGGAGAGAAAATTGACTTGGATAGGGCATAGGAAGCAATTAAATTAGTAACAACGAAAGCCAGAAAGGAATAATTAATGGACATGAATGCCAATTAAAGTAAAGAAATATATTATAATTGATTTGTGCCCAGGTTGGTATTAAAAGAGCACTGTGGTTACTCTGTGCTACTTTCACAAACAGCAGAAGACAGCATGAACCACAAATACAAATTACAATTAACACAACAGCAATTGTTTGACTAAGTTGTTAAGGGATAGAGCACTACACAAGCAACAGGGGAGTGCTGCTAAAGAATGAATACTGTGGGAGGGGAAGAAGACAGTGCACCATAGGAGGTCAAGAGAACCTGGAATGACTAATGAAGAACAATGTGTACAGGAGTATGTGCTTTATTGATTTCCTTTAGGAGACTATCCAGCAAGAGCTTAACAAAGAAGTCTCCATAAGGCATGTGTTGTATCTAACTGACAAATGCTGGAAGCCTGCATGTCTACACTGACAGTTCCTACGGGCTCAAGTCTCCTGTTCTCGAGTGCACAGTCTGGTGAACTCTTTACTAAAGTGGTGTTGGAGATCAGAAGTAGCCTGGAATGATCTAGAGGCTCAAAAGCCAAGAGGCTCCAGTTCTAGTCTCACCCAACTCAGTGGAAAAAGTCTGCTTGCATTTACCTGATCTACATCACTCAATTTTGTAGACCTCCATCAAATCTCCCCTCATTATTCCCCAGAATGTAGAAGGAAGTCCTAAACTATTCAACCTTTCCCTACAACTCAGGTCCTCAAGGCCTGGCAACATTCTTGTAAATTTTCTCTGTACTCTTTCAATCTTACTTACATTTTTCCTGTTAATGACCAATACTGCATAAAAAACTCCAAATTAGGCCACACCAACATCTTATAAAGCTTGAATATAACAATCCAACTTCTGTACTCAATACCTTGATTTATGAATGCTGATGTGCCAACAGCTCTCCATGACCCTATCTACCGGTGACAACACTTTCAAGTAATTATGGACCTATATTGCCAGATCTCTCTGCTCTACTGCACTCCTCAGTCTCCCACCACACCATGTAAGTCGTACCCTGGTTTGTTCTCCTAAATTGCAACACCTCGCACTTGTCTGCATTAAATTCCATCTGCTGTTTTTCAGCCCACTTTTTCAAGCTGCTCTGGATCCCACTGTAAGCTCTGATAAGTCTTCCTCACTTTTCGCTACACCCTCAATCTTGGTAGCATCCGTGAATTTGCTGATACTGTCTACTACACTGTCATCTATATCGATGATTTGGATGATAAACAACAATGGACCCACCACCAATCCCTGCAGCACTCCATTAGTCTCAGGCCTCCAGTCAGAGACAACATCAAATAACATTCTGGCTTCTCCCACTAGCATCTACTACCACTTTCTGGCTTCAACTGCGAAGCCAGTGTCTGATCCAATTTACTACCTCATCAAAATTCTATTCCCTATTCCCAGTTCCTCCGTCTCCACCTCATCTGCTCCAAGGATGAGGCTTTTTGTTCCAGGACATCCCAAATGTCCTTTTATATAAGAACTGTGGTTTTCCTTCTGCTGTCATTAATGATGCCCTCACCCGCATCTCCTCCATTTCCTGCACTTCAGCCCTCACCCCAACCTCCCGTCACCACAACAGGGATCGTGTTCCCCTTGTCCTCACCTATCACCCAACCAGCCTTTGGATCCAGCATATTATCCTCCGCAACTTCTGCTACCTTCAACAGGACCCCACCACTAAGGACATCTTTCCCTCTCTACTTTTCCCAGGGATCGTTCCCTCCACGACTGCCTGGTCCACGCGTCCCTCCCCACAGATCTCCCACCTGGCACTTATCCCTACAAGCTTGTCCCTACACCTCATCTCTTACCACCATTCAGGGCCCCAAGCAGTCCTTCCAGGTGAGGCAACACTTCACTTGTGAGTCTGTTGGGGTAATCTATTGCATCTGGTGCTCCCGGTGCGGCCTCCCCTACATCGACGAGACCTGACGCAGACTGGGGGACCGCTTCGTTGAGCACTTACAGACAGGATCTCCCGGTTGCCACTCACTTCAACTCTCCTTCACATTCTCATTCGGATATGTCCATACATGGCCTCCTCTACTGCCATGATGATGCCAAACTTCGGTAGGAGGAACAATATCTCATATACTGTCTGGGTAGTCTCTAGCCCCTTGGTATGAACATCGAATTCTCCAACTTCCGGTAATTCCCTCCCTCTCCCTTCCCCCATCCCACCTTCACTCTGTCTCCTCTTCTAGCTGCCTATCACCTCTCATGACTCTGCCTTCTTTTACTACCCATAGTGCTTTCCCTTAGATTCCTTCTTCACCTCTCCTGCCTATCCCCTCCCTGCTTCCCCTCCCCCACCCCTTGATCTTTCCTCTGATTGGTTTTCCACCCTCCCCCCCTTCTTTATAGGGCCCCTGCCCCCTCCTCCTTCAGTCCTGACGAAGGGTCTTGACCCAAAAAGTTGACTGCTCGTTTCAACAGATGCTGCCCGACCTGCTGAGTTCATTCAGCTTTATGTATGTGTTGATTACTACCTCATCAGGCAGTCAAAAAAGATAGCGGCACTGAAAGCAGAAACAGAAAGTGAGATAACTCTACAAAAAGAAAAACACAACCCGGCTTAATGAAATTTCCACAAATTATCTTCCTCACATTTCTTCATAAAGACAGATAAACTAGTGTGTGATGCTTTCTAGGACATTCATAGGTTACCACTCGTCTGAGTTCTAATACAACATATTCTAATTATTCCCCTCAGCTGTAGAAAGCATCTGAAGTCACATCAGATACTCAGAAAGGTGGAATCTCCTTCAGTTCTCTCCTACACATACAAATAAAAACACCACCACCATTAACTTCTAGAGGCTCTACCATTTTCATGCATTCCAGATTAAGCAACTGATCCCTACAGCAGGTAAGGCCCAGCTACTTGAACTTCCTAGATAACTGTAGATATAGGTTGCCCAGGTAATGAACAGATTCCATTTTCAATGATGTCCTTAAATTTATTTTCTCCGCAAGTTAGAAACTACACAAAAATCATTCTATGGTAACATCAGCCAATATTGTGATCAATGGTATCAAAGATACATAAAACAGATTTTAAACATTTAGCAGAAGTGGAGAGGAAAACTCTGGTTCTACTGTTTGTAGGAATGAACACATTCATGTAGGCAAGACTTCCAAGTTTAATATTATGGGAGTGTACTTGTCTGTAGGGTTGTCAATTAGCTGGGTGTTCTCAACCAAGGGACAGGCTGTGCAATTACATTTCATAACTCAGGTAACATTTACTAATGAACTTCATCAGAGATAAAAAAAGACTGGCCATATAAATTATAAACTAACTTCAATACAGCATGGTTACAATTAACTAATAAAGTATTAAATACAAACCACAAGAGCAAAGCTCAATCTAAATTGCCAACAAAACCACTAGATTAAATTACTGCTTTGTGGTGTACTACATGTCATCTATTATCATATTTTTCTTGCATTGCAATTAAAACAGCTGAAATACCTCCCCTTCTGTACCAAGGTGTGTCCAGGTACAAGATTACAACTGGAGGAACATCCCATCAAATCAACCAATCAGCGTTAGCCACTTATCAGTAAACAATAACTTTATTTCAGAATGGTATGATGACTAATTTTGCAGCTATTGTGATTTGGCAAGCATCAAAATAGTTGTGAACCTGCTGAGAAGACTTAAAATGTGTAGGGCATTTTACATTCTTGTGATTTAAAATATTTCAAAATTTCACAATACTTGATCTTTAAAAGCTAAACATAAAATCACCATAACACCATTTCCCTTCCATTCCCTACTAAAAGAGCCATACTTCCCTTTGAAAAGTACTTGGATTCAATTGCAACATACAACTTGGAGTGGCTGCATTGATTGCCCACCTTGGATAACATAAATGAGTGGCACAATAGCACAGAGAGCTCCAGTGAGTTGAGTTTAATCCTGATGTTGAGTGCTAATCGTGTGGAGTTTGCATGTTCTTCCCATGATCACGTAGGATCCCCCCACCTCCTATGGGTTTGGGCTTCCTCTCGCATCCAGAAGATATGTCGTTGACAAGTTAACTGGGCACTGTCAATTGATCCGAGTGTGCAGATAAATAGTAAAATCAGGGGTAAATTGACAGATGTGAGGAAATAGATCACAGGGAAAATATTGGAGTAATGGGATTGCTGAGAGCTGACATAGATCTGAAGAGTCAAAACGACCTATCTTAACACTCATTCTATCCTTAGCAATCGTCTATCCCTAGATCATTTACAACTATCATATTTCGGCTCAACACACAACTCAAAAGGAGACAGACCAGGCCCAATCAAGGCCCTCCCTTCTTCTCATTTTGTCATTCTTTCTATGTCAGGGAACCAACTCATCCGTGTATTGAAAATGATTTGCCAAGAACACATCCAGAATTCTTAATGATTTCTTGTACTTTAATATTGTTTTGCATTAACTACAACTGATCATGTGGCATCCTCAGATTTATAATTTACTTCCAATTTCATATTAATGCAAAGACAGAGCAATGACGACACTAGCACAAACTGTGAAACAATTATAATCTGGATGTATGTTTACATAGTTGACATTAGCTCAAGAAAATAAAACCGAGTTGAACCTGGCCACAGCCTTTTTTGCTAACTAACCTGAACCAGCTTTTCAAAAGCAGTGATATCCATCCCATGCATTTTAGGTATTCTAATAAATTGCAAACCATCTCATAGAATACCAAAATCTAGTTTGATTTGGCACTCATGCTTGTAGACACTTCAAATCCAAGCCATATTCCTGTTAGTTCCTTCCCTCACACTAGACCAATATGTGACCATGGCCTGATGCAAAAATGGAGTCAATGCACAGGATAGTGTTCCGTTGTCCCAACAACATTCACCAAATTCCTGATTGTTTATAATCACTGCAGTAAATATTGCTGCAATAAAGGGAACTTGAAACAAAAACCAAACATGCACAGAACAGGCCCATACAAAGCCCCACCTTCTTCACATTCCATCACCAGCATCTAGATAAATTAGAAATAACGCATGGAGAATGTACTAAAGCCTATATACTTGTATACTTCCTATTGGTGGATGCAATCATCTTAAAACATCACAAAGCCAACATAACCAAAGCCAGAGTAACACACAACACCCAGCTAACGTTTTCCATTTAATCCCTTGTTGGATATCACAACTGGACACTGACACAAAAACCAATTTTAAACAAATGGCTCTCCAAGCCACACAGCGCTGTCATGTGTGCATGTGTTTGCGTGCATGATAAGAAACAGAACTGATCTAAGAGACCAGTTAGCACTCCACCTTGCGCAGGCTCTGTTCTGTATGTTTACTCACTTCATATTAACTTTTCTCTTTATACTCTTAGATCTCTTTTGAAAAGATCAAGGCAAATTTGCAAGATTCTCTGGCAAGTACAGACACAGATATGAAAAGCTGTGTAGTCGTTATGCTTTACCAATACAGTTATTTTCTAATTTAACTTGTGCATCCCTTACCTATTACTATGCAGATTTTATTATTATTTGCAAATCCTTCTTTTCAATTTTATTTAACTTCATTGTGCTTACCTAATTATTCTTTTGCTTCTTATCTCATTTGTAAACCCTCTGGCACCCTCTGTGAACAATACAGGTTATTGTCTTGAATCCAAATAAACTATTATTTCACCCTTAGTCCTTCCACGTTCATTACTATCCAGTGTTATAATAATCTAGTCAGCCTTTATAATGTCATAGAATCTCTTGATTAGCATTATTTCCAATGCAAACCTGAAGATATTAGCACTGCTACCAGCATAAGCATGGCAGCAGTAACTTCAAACAAGTTGCATAACATTTTCCCCAGGTTATGAACATCTGATCCCCAGCTATGGGTAAATAATCCACTGCCTTGTGGGGAGCCTCGGGAGAGATGAAGGCTGTGAGAATAAACCCCGACAGAAAATCTGCAATGGGACCCCTGAGGAGGCTGGACATCACTGAACATCCTTTTGGCACCTCCTGCAGCCAAACGTATTCCTTCACTTTCCTTTGTACTACACCAGTGAGGCTGAGAGGGAGATCTTGCAACTGCGTACCCCACGATCACCACAAGTTCCACCCAGGCTTGTAAAACTCTATTGAGACAGACAGATGCCATCATCATGAATATTTGACGTGTACAGTCTGGACATAATATCTAGTGTTTGCAAGACCAGCTTCTGCAAGGCTGCATACATCTTCTGCTATGCTGGAACTCATGGCTCCGGTGTGATGTTGGAACCACAATATATGTTTCACATTCTTTCATATGAAAGAAACAAACAGTAATTTGTGTGCTCTGTATTGAATAAAGGACTAAGCATGGATAATAGTTTCCATACAACAATACCATTTCATTTTGCACAGAAAACTTAACGTTGGGGTTAAAAGTCCTGGTTTAACTACAAATTTCTTTGGTTGGCTTATGTTTTTATTTAAATCTACTGCTGGGTGGTGATATTTCCCACTTACAAACTGCTCCAATTATGAAAAGTTACACACACAAAATACTGGAGAAACTCAGCAGGCCAGGCAGCATCTATGGAAAAGAGTACAGTAGATGTTTTGGGCTTGGACCCTTCAGTTGACTGTATTCTTTTCCATAGATGCTGCCTGGCCTGCTAAATCCCTCCACCATTTTGTGTGTTGCTTGGATTTCCAGCATCTGCAGATGCTCTCTTGTTTGAGATCATGACAAGTTCTCAGGAATGGAATCCTGCAGTAATCTGAGGAGGACCTGTACTTTAAATCATCCCATGGATGGTTTAAAATGGATCCCAAAACAAAAAAGTGCCTTCTAACAAAAATTGCAAAACTATTTCCAAAAGCAACAGTTTGAAATATTATGGCAAAATAGTACCACATGGTAGGCTTACTCAGAAAATCAGAAGGCAAGGGATCCAGGGAAGTTTGGCCAGGTGGATTCAGAATTGGCTTGCCTGCAGAAAGCAGAGAGTTGTGGTGGAGAGAGTACATTCAGGTTGGAGAGTTGTGACTAGTGGTGTCCCACAAGGATCGGTTCTGGGACCGCTACTTTTCGTGATTTTTATTAACAACCTGGATGTGGGGGTAGAGGGTGGGTTGGCAAGTTTGCAGACGACACAAAGTTTGGTGGTGTTGTGGATAGTCGAAGATTGCAGAGAGAAATTGATAGGATGCAGAAGTGGGCTGAGAAGTGGCAGATGGAGTTCAACCCAGAGAAGTGTGAGGTGGTACACTTTGGAAGGACAAACTCAAAGGCAGAGTACAAAGTAAATGCCATACTTGGTAGGGTGGAGGAGCAGAGAGATCTGGGGATACATGTCCATAGATCCCTGAAAGTTGCCTCACAGGTCGATAGGGTAGTTAAGAAAGCTTATGGAGTGTTAACGTTCATAAGTTGAGGGATAGAGTTTAAGACTCGCAGGCTCTATAGAACTCTGGTTAGGCCACACTTGGAGTACTATGTCCAGTTCTAGTCGCCTCACTATAGGAAGGATGTGGAAGCTTTGGAAAGGGTACAGAGGAGATTTACCAGGATGCTGCCTGGTTTAGAGAATATGCATTATGATCAGAGATTAAGAGAGCTAGGGCTTTACTCTCTGGAGAGGAGGATGAGAGGAGACATGATAGAGGTATACAAGATATTAAGAGGAATAGATAGAGTGGACAGCCAGCGCCTTTTCCCCAGGGCACCATTGCTCAATACAAAAGGACATGGCTTTAAGGTAAGGGGTGGAAAGTTCAAGGAGGATATTAGAGGAAGTTTTTTTTTTACTCAGAGAGTGGTTGGTGCGTGGGATGCACTGTGTGGGAGTCAGTGGTGGAGGCAGATACACTAGTGAAATTTAAGAGACTACTAGACAGGTATATGGAGGAATTGGGGGATTATATGGCAGGCAGGGTTTAAGGGTCGGCACAACATTGTGGGCCGAAGGGCCTGTACTGTGCTGTATTGTTCTATAGGGAAGAGAAATTTGGGCTGATGAAACACTTCAGGAATTTGGGAATTCATAATAAAAGAATTAAATAAAGTAGTTTGACCCTATGTTCAGAGGCCTGGAAAAAAAAAGAACTGCTTTATGTATAACAGCATATTATAAATATTTAACTACAAAACGCAGATCTATTTCCAAAGCATGAATGCATATGCGAGATTACATAACTCAAACAAAAAAAAATCTTATATTTAGTTGAAATTAGGCTGAAAATTCCAAGGAGAACTTTAACTTCCTCTAAAATGGAAAGAATTTTATGGTACTTAGTAAGTATATCTATCCTACAAGTTTTGTACCTTTGTAAAACATACTCAAGATTCTATAATACTGTATTACATCCTCAGTAATAATATTTCCATAATTTATTCAGACTTCAGTGGCACCATAAAAGGGCTACATTAGATAACCTGTTAGCAAATGAAGATGATAAGCAGTAACCCTTGCATCACTTTATTAATGTGTGGGGGCAGGGAGAGGACTTGCACCCCTATAAAGCTGCCCACTTCAGACGTTTCATAACAAAACCAAATCATGTATCAAGAAACACATTTACATAAACTATACTTTTTTTTCCTCTGCATCAGTACTGCAAGAGCAGATTTTATTCCATATTAAAATTTTGGTAGAGATTTGTGAATTCAGAAAGGGAAATTTCTATTACCTTGGCAGCTGTTTTGTGGGCATCACTTGCAATGTCGGCCAATAAAAATGTGTCCCTATTGACAGGCTAGAACAGCCTAGAAGAAAAGAACACTTAAGGACTGAGTCAGAGCACACGCTAGGAGTACTTCGAAAAACTTCCAAAACGAGACTCCTTCCTTGTCATGAGTATCCTCGATTCTCCAATAGTTCATTATTCACTACAACCATAGATTCTTTGCCTAAAAAAAATCATTCAAAAGTTGATCAAGACTCCTAGAGCAGATAGTACCTAAAGCACATTGAAAGGTGGTAGATTACACTCCTGGAAGAAAATCCACGCTTCATCATCAAGGAAGAAAATATGTCAGGGGATCTTAGAAATATCACATGTCACAAATATTTTTTTTTAAAAGTCCTCATCTTCAAAATACTTTCAAAAGCAATAATTTTTATTGGGGGAGGGGTGACTCCCTACAGTCTACCATGTCATCACAAGGATCCTCTGCATCTACCTCCTTTCACTGGCCAAGGAGCTAACTAAAGTTCTATTAGGAGATTGTGTCTCTCAACAAGTACAGTGGACATCTTCACCATACAATAAAAATTCAGGGGCACTACCTTTTATATCTGTTACATAATGACATGAACTGTGATTTTAACCAGCAGATCCACCACCGACTTAATTCCAGTAGAGTGCAGGATTGAACAAAACTATGTTAATTCTTACTCATCCTCTCCACAGCACTGCCCTAGATTCAGAAAACTTTCTGGTTGAGAGGAGCTAATCTACAGGATAGATAAGAAACCTCAGTCTTCATTGTCTCTGGTCCAGATTGGGATAAATGGCCTAATTCTGCTCCTTTGTCTTATGGTTTTGATGAAATGAAGATCCCAATTCTGGCCTTTAAATTACAATGCTGAGACAATGTACGTACATAATATCAAATCTGAACCTCTCTCGCAAGCGCATACAAAGGGATAGATAGGTCTTACATTATACATCTGAAACAAGAACATCTGCAGGTGCTGGAAATCTAAATTCTCACAAAATGCTGGAGGAACTCAGCAGATTGGGCACTATTAATGAAAAGAATAAACAGTTGACTTAGTGGACCGAGATCCTTCTTCAGGATTCTTATCCAAATGTCTACCTCAGCACCACACATTCTCCTGACAATTAAGATCTGCTTCAAGATTGCAAAGTATGGATCACATACCTTCTTAGGAGGCATCTAGGAAGCAAAGCAGATACTTATAACAAAATTCACTCCTTCCAGCTAACTGAGGGAGTGATCTAGTCCTCAAAACCCACACAAAGCTCATGGCATTCAAGCATCTGCCCTCCATTATGCTTTGGAGGCTTGATCTAGAGGAATCACCAAAGCACTAGATAAGCTCTAATACTGTTGCCATAAAATCCTTCAATACATAGGACAGTCAAACCAATGTTCATGTCTTCACAGATGGATGGAAAACATTAAGGAACAAAGTTTCCAAAACACTTCAACCATCTCAGAACTAGAATAAAAGCAAGTCATTCTCTATGCCAAGGGGCTGCCAAAAGCATTGGTGCCAACTTTCAGTGCAATTAGAACCTAAATTTCAGGTAGGGATAGCATTTAATGGGCAAGAGATTGGAGAAGATTGAAAACAATCAGAAAATTACAATAACTTGGCCAAATTTGGATGTGGAACTATGGTTGTTTACAATTTTTTTTTAAGAAATCACCATTCTGCTTTAGAATTTGGCCAAGTTCTTGAATTTTAGCTTTGAACAGAACAAAGTTACTGAAAATATAGAAAATTGTGGTATGTGATTCACATCAGAACCTATACAACCACGATGAAATCTCGCGTCATCTGCAACTTATCAGTTATCCAGTTTTAACCCTTATACTGATAGCGTCACTTTACGAGCCAGATCATTCACTGATAATCTCACTAAGAGGGAAAATTATTTTTCACCAAGACATATAAAGTAGTAATCGAATATGCGGCATTTCCTTTCTGAACTCTGATTGAGGTACTTATATCCTTGTTTTTGTCAATATTACCCAGTTTAATCTGTTAGGAATCCATTAAATCTATGGAACCTTCTATGCAAGGCAGCTGTGTAATCTCAGTTGCTGGGGACAGGACCCCTCAGGTTACAGCAGGGTCCATTCCTGTGAATTGTTCATAACCCAGACTGTTCACCAGTTGGAAGTGTGGCCTCAAACAGAGTTCCCACACAGCAAAAGAATCATGTAGCCCTGTAGCAGCATGCAAATCCATCCCAGTAGTCTCCCAAACATGAGCGTGTACAGCCTGCACACAAGTTACACTGTAAGCTGGGGAAAACCTGGATAACTTGAGAGATCAATGGATTTTGAGTAGTAAGGCAATTAGTACAGGGATATGGCACTGAGGTAAAAGATTAGTCATGAAGGTATTGAATCGTAGATTGAAGATGAGTGGCTGAATAACCTATTTCTGCTTCTTGTATCTTAATTAATTAAAATCCCTCAGATTCAAATCTAACAAGTTAATCTGTTAACATTAGGATGTCCCAAATGCCAGCGTGCTTCACAGTTCTGAAAAATCAGTTTAATTTTTAAGCAATAGAGATGAAAACCTCCAACTAACAGAATTTCCTTAATTAGCCTCCATTAATTATGGATTCACTCTCAAATCTTCTACATCTAGCTCTTAAAGTAATGTTCAATACTCTATGTTCTATTTTAGGGAATACAGCCCTGTTTGTTATCAGCTTTTGTACATTTAAGACAATTCAGCTAAAGCGGAAATACTACTTCCTTTTACTCTGGTTCTCTAAGTAAAAACCTGCTCAATTAAACTTCATTTATGTTCAGCTTCTATTCATAGTGTTGAATATTCTATGAGCCCTCACTTTTTCCAGTTTTCTTGACTATTAAGTACTTTTTTAATAAAAAGATCCAAATGTATGATTACACATCCTGCACACACTGAGCAAAATTGGAGCTCAATCACTTGTTCTATTAATGTATAGAAATGTCAATCCATCATGATTAATGACGTGATCAGAAAACTTGAATATGGGTCTTCAACTCCATCATTAATTTGTCAGTAAGGTAAGTTGAAGTACCAATATCAATCCACTTTTTTTTTTAAAAACACAACAGGGAATATTGTTAACATATACAGGTCCTCCCAGATTTCCAACACCTGACTTATGAATGTGCCGTACATTCAAACAAGCATTTTGGAGACTGGCAGACTAAATTACTGGCTATTGAGGACTTGCACAGGCATCTTCTGCCAATGGGAACAGAACAGGGTATATCTGCAGGACTGCTCTCCAACCATCTGACCTTTCACAATCAGGGCCTGAGTCAAGCAGAGTCAGGAGTGCTGATTAGATTCACTTGCTCACAAACTGAGTTAATGAGGCCAGCTAGCAGCAGCTCTTCCCACACCTGCTCACTCTCACATCACAACTGCTTCTGCAATCCTCTTCCATACACTATTTTTTATTCATTTCCAACTTCTGATTCAGGCCTTGGGGGGGGAGAGAAAACCTTGGCGTCAGCTGGCTATACCAGTAAAAAGTATAACACTGCCCACGCAACAACGAATTATGACTGCTTACCACCTCAAGGAACATCTACAAGCTATAGTAGCTTCCCTGTTCAGAAAAGTTGATGCTACATTCAGCTCAGACACAAGTCACGGCAGCAGCTGGGTCATAGTTCTGGGCCAAAAGGCGCATGACAAACTATTTCGCTGGAGTGCTCAGAAATGTCAATCAATGCAATATGCATGTGTGCTGCAGTGGTAGTCAGAGGGTTTAAAGCTGTCCAAGAGCGGACAGTGTATTCTGCTTGATTAGAGTCGCATACAATGATAGCTAATGGTCTGTGAACATTGAAAAGAATAAGCAGTGAGATTTACAATGACTTAATCAAAGGAGCAAATCTTCAGTATTGAGTGATCCTGAGATTCTGAATTATGGATTATCTAGAGAAACTGTAAATGGTGATTAAGGCAATATAAAATAAATGCAACTCAAATCTGGAACCAGTCCAGCATAAGATTAAATACAATATCCCCCAATATATTAACCTTTAAAATTGGGAAACTGGTTCGCCTTACTAAGACCCAAGATCTCAGAGACCTAATAAATTTGAAGCAAGATAGGTCATCTGGTCGCACTGAGATGAGCAAAAGTTGGTCCACTTTAGGAGAGAAATAAATACCTGGATTAAAATAGGGCAATACAAGTGATTAAACCTAGCTCAAGAAACCCTGTGGTAAACAAAGAAGCGATCAATTCCAGGCTCCACTACACCTGACTGGCTGAGTACTACAAGTTGGATGCCACACAAATTGAGAAATAGAGTTACACTATGACACTCAATGCTCCAAATGCAACAAGATCAAAATGACTTGGACTGGACCATCAATATGGTCCCATCAATCAATCAGCAGCAAAATTCTGGGAACACAAAGAGACCGTTGGACCAACACTCACAAGGAGATCCTCAGGCTGAGGCTCAAAACAGGGCTGCTAATGTAACTGAAAACAGATTATTTTGTATTTCAACAGGAAGCAGAGAATGCAAAGTGGGAGTACTTGCAGTGTCATTACATCATAAGTTTGAATAAAGCCAAGGATGCCCATCACCAGTTGTCAGCAGCACAATTCTATGCCAATTTGACATTCAGCAGCTCAATTCAGACGACTATGTACAAGATACAGGATTTTCTCAGCCTCATGGAAATTAATATTTTGGTGCTGTTGATTTCCTTCACAAGTCTTAAATAGATATGCAATTTAGACAAATTCTTGTGACTAAAGCAATACTTCATCACACCTCCGCCATAGCTTCACATTATGAATTATATGAAATTAGATCTATTAGGGTCAAGAACACATATCACACATCATTCTGAATCCTTGTTCCCATATCCCTTGAAGATTTACATAGTTGCAAATCAGTCCACTTCTTTGACATTGCACTACTGTTTTCCTCAAAATGTGGCATTCATTTCAAGTTAGAGAATGTTATCATTAAGTCTCATCAACTGTTACCAAAGAACTATGGCTTAACTTGTAATACTGTTTGCTTCAATCGTAACTTCTGAAAACCATGTACCATGGTGTTTAGAGCACAAGGGTGGAAGGACTGAAAACAAAATCCCAATAATTCTAAATGTCAGGCATCACTTCTGTTTCAGATCATCCAAATTGGACAATCTTAGAGGCAAGAAGAGGAAGAAGAAAATGAAAATGGTAGAAGATGGGAGATGCTAAAGAATGTTTAAGAGGCACAATTCATGACAAATGGAAATATTGGGAGAAATAGTCTGGAGTTAGTACATGGGGATGAGCAAAATTGCCTCAAAGTGCCAAGTCTGGATGGCTGCAACAGATACTGATCAAACAAGACACTGCTCTGCAAACATAGTATGACCTTTATTAAAGGAAAGGATGCAGAGAATAAAAATGATAGGGGACCTGCAGTTCAATGTTACATGTAGACCAGTACTTGGTCTTCAAGTCCAAGGAAAGCATATTAAACAGCATTTCAATTGGAAACTGATATATGTAAATACCTACTTCATCAGGGTGATAGGAAGAGGTCAAAAAGTCAAGGGTCCTAATGAAGGGTCTCAGCCTGAAATGTCAACTGTTTACTCTTTTCCACGGATGCTGCCTGGCCTGCTGAGCTCTTCCAGCATTTTAAATAAGGAAAAGCACCCAAATCTGGTAAAACAAGGCACTGGAGTAAAAGAATAAAGTACAACAGTGATGTGAGGACTTTTTTTTTCCAAGGGGATAGTTCTTTCAGAAGGTTGAAGGGTAATATTTGGCCAAATAGTTCTGAAAGATCTGGAAATAGTAAATGATGGCATATCTAATAATGGGGAGAAAGAAAATGGAATGAACAATGAATCTCAATGGAAGGGAATTATCTGTACAAAAGTTTCTAAAGATTAGAATGTGCCATCATCAGTACAGAAACAATGGAAGAAGTTATAAAAGAACAAGGATTGAAGAAGATGGAAATTGCTCAAAAGCTTAGTTCTAGAAATATAAAAAGGGAAGAAAGCTAAACTCTATGAAGACATCAGATAAAAATGAAACAAATATTGATGAAATCAAAGTGATGGAACAGATTAAGATAATTAGGTCAGTGGTGAGTACAGGTTGAGACGTAGAATTATCAATCAGCATACAGTGGAAGAGTAAATTCAGTGTGAAGGGGAAGCTGTGTGCAAGTTGTGGTAGAGGCGGGAGGGTGCAGGGTCATGGCAGTAATTCTCCCAAAGGCCACTGAACTCAGAATTCAAGGAGCCTGGAACAAAGAACACTGAGAAATGTGATTGACAGTTTGTGTTTGAGCAGGTTTTCACTTGTTGCCTGGCCATTTTTAATGCAAATGCAGAGCTGATTACAAAATTGCTTTCCATTCCTTTGTCAGGTTTAAATCTTGTTTTGACTATTTTTAAAACATCCAAAGCCCAAAGAAAAGCTCCATTACTCATTGCATGAATAGTTTTTTTTAAAAAAAATAGTATCCAAATAAAAAGTCTATGTTTCAACACAGTTTTCCAACATCTGGTAAAAATACTTACAATTTCTGTTGATATGAACTGAGGCCCATGTCAGACTCCGCCTGTGAATACATAAAAATACACTCAATGGTTCAAGGTATGGTTACAGAAATTATACCACCTCTACAACTTATTAGCAAATTAGTACTAAACAATAACAGAAAATAAAATATGTTGTAATTAATTCAGTTACACACTTCACTGGGATCTTGGTTAAGTGCACAGCTCCTGACTAAAAATTTATTCATTGGTCAGGTTGCCAGGAGAAACACTGAGGAGAGAGATAGAATCTCGCCCAGAAGTAGTTGTTAATATTTAGCTAATAATTGCTTCTTGAAACTGTACCCACCAACTCAGATTCAAATACATTCACCACATATACATTGAAACATACAACAGAATGAATGCAATGCTTGCACTCATAACCAACATACCCAAGCACGTGCTGGAGGTGGGGGGAAGGAACCCACAAGCATTGCCATACATTCTGGCACCAATCTAGCATATCCAGAATGTTCAGAACAACATCAGCAGCAGCAGCAGCAAATGAAAACAAGACAACAGCAAAACAAGCTCCTTTCTTTTTCCACCCTCATACATACACACACAACAATCTAGCCCAGGAAAAGCTGCCTCCCATCCTTAACCCCAACACTCCAGACTCAGACATTAGGCCTCTAACTTCTAGACAAGCCAACCCAAGACCTTCGACCTTCAGGTTTCCCTTTGTCCACCTGCGCTGCACTTTTTCCACAACTCTAACAGTGTATTCTACAGTCTTTCCTTTTGTGCTTCCCCAATTTTTCTTCTGTATGAAGTGAGCTGACTGGATTGCATGCAAACAAGATTTTCACAGTATCCAATACACAGAAACTGAGAGAAATGCGAGCATGAACTACTATTAGAATCTCAGAGACGAGACGAAGGGCCACGACAGACTACATTTCTCACCATTTAAAGTGTTGAGGAAGGTTGAAACTGAGGCAAATGAGGAGGAAAGCAAGTGTATTCAGAGGGGCCACTGGGTCCCGATACTCTGAGAAGTTATTGAAAATACTGAGGTTTATGGATTGGACTCTTACAGTTCTTTTTATTTTGTGTTCTCGCCCATTCTTTCTTGTTGCCGATGGTAGGTCAGAGGCTTTGGGTTTGATATTCTTGTTGTTTCTCCATGTGGCTGATCTGTTAGTTCTTGTGCAAGGGAGGGGTAAGAATGGTTTGGGGTTTGCGAGCTTCTGTTTCTTTCTCTTTTTGTGCAGGGGGCAAGTCTTTCTTTCAACTACTTTTATGGTTTTCTGTATTGTAGGGCCATTTGGAGAAGCCAAATCTCAGTTGCGCTCTGCATAAATACTTTGATAATAAAATGAACCTTTGAACACATGACAATAATAAACCAATCACCCTGCTCTTATCTCTCAACCTAGCTCCGCTAAGAGAGTCACCCCATCCTCCTCCCTTTCCATCCCAGCTCCAGGACTCTGCTTTATCCCCACCATTGAAAAATTAGAGCAATTAGAAACTGTACTCTCACTGCATGTTCATACACAAAGCTTTTAATATTTACTGCAATATACAAAAATCCTGGAGAGATTAATGTATTGAAATCATTCCCATATGCAGCATAGATACTAATTGGCTTATTGCCCTCCAGCAATTCTTTATTTCAATTCCAATATTGTGTGCATAAATGTCTGCTCCAATTTTATTAAAATTAGTTTGCAAATGATAAATATTTTTATGTCTTAAGAACAAGAAGTCTGAGGTCTGGTATGATTCTAGAATTCAGCTATGGAATTTTTAGACGGAAAGAGAATGCATAGTATTGGTCAGAGGTATCAAGTCTCCCAAATTTTTATATCCAAAAATGGAATAGTCAAGGGAAAACATGGGTGCCTCTCAGGCAAAGTCAGCAAAATCAAAGCAGAAATAAGAACATGTTTATCAGGAATGATAACAAATAGCTTATACATCATATTATGGAAATTTTAAAATATTCCTAGAAATAATGGGGAACCACAGGGTTAGAGAATGATGAACAACAAATTAATGAAGAAGTGGCACTGGTGGAATCAATGAGACAAAAAGCCAACAAGTTACACAGGATCTAATAGAATAGCTTATATCCTACTGTTTCAAATGAGACAATAAATATCTGACATTCCTGAAATCTTAAATTCCCCTCTGCTGACTTAAAATTAGCAAATAATTTCACATTCAGAATCAGGTTTAATATCGCTAGCATATCTTGTGAAATTTGTTGTTATGCAGTAGCAGTGCATTGCAAAACATAATAAAAACATTTACCATTAAGAATATTTTTTAAAAAATTAAATTAAATAAGTAGTGCAAAAAAAGAGATTAAAAAAGTATAAGGTAGTGTACATGGGTTCAATGTCCATTCAGAAATCTCATGACGGGGAAGAAAGCTAACCCTAAATCATTGAGTGTGCCTTTAGGCTCCTGGGCCTCCTCCCTGAAGGCAGTAATGAGAAGAGGGCATGCCCTGGGTGATAGAGGTTCTTAATGATAGATGCCACCTTTTGAGGCATCACTCCTTGAAGATGTCCTAGATGCTGGTGTAACTAGTGCCCATGATGGAGCTGACAGCAAGTAGTTAACAAATCACAGGACACAGATGTGATTGGAAAAAGAATTATGAAAGGAACTAGTCTTTGGGGAAAAAAAATTGTGGAGAACTTGCAGGTATGCATGGAGAGTACACTTGTGGGATCAAGAAATTGTTAACTAACAGGTGGTTAACTAACAAGCAGAGAATTGCAATGATCCTTGCTAGGATATCTGTCTGTATACTGTACAAATATCACTTGAGTGTACAATATATACAAACTTGCTTGTAGTACAAAGCTAGATAGGAAAGCAGGTCACAGAAAGATAGATTAATGGGCAAACAGATAAAATGACCGGTAGAAAACAATTTGGTAAAAATTTAAAGACTGCATTTTGGAAGATCAAAGTGACAAACAAAATATTTTGAAAAGTGAGAGACTGGGAAATACCAATAGTCACAGAGACCTTTATGACTTCCATGCAAACCACTGAAAGTTAATAAGCAGATAGAGAAATCAATTAGGAAAACTTAGTACCGTAGATTCCGGACTACAGAGCGCACCTGATTAAAAGCCCTACGCTCTAATTTCAGAAAGAAAATCAATTTTGTACTTGTACAAGCCGCACCGGATTTTAAGCCGCAGGTGTCCCATGTTGTAATATGAGATATTTACACAGAAAGATATTACACGTGAGGATTTTTTAACTTTTAATTAAATCCATATGGTAACATAAACAAATACATATTGCAAATGCTTTTTTTCGAACAGTGCCTGTAACACAGCTACGTTTAAATATACATACGTATCGGTAACACACAAATTACGTTGCGTATACTTTTTTTACTGAACAGTGCATGAACAACATTCCAATATCTCCTAACGACTGGTAAAAAAAAATATATATACTGCAGCCTACCAGGAAAAGTTATTGATCGCCTTCTTCATCTTCCTCCTGCGCACTAAAACCATCAAAGTCCTTCAGTGTCCGAATTGAATAAAACCTCAGGATCTCGTCATTCACTTCAGTCTCTTCGTTGTCGCTCTCACTTAAGCGCACGCGGTCCTCTTCATCACGCAGCAGTCCAGCCTTTCGAAACCCGCTGGTGATGGTGGATGTTGTGACACGGCTCCACGCATTTAGGATCCACTGGCAGACTTGAGTTAAAGATGCTCTTCGCATGCGTCCTGTTTTGGTAAAGGATTTCTCGCCGCTCGTCATCCAAGCCTCCCACTCAACGTGCAGCGCCACTTTAAATGCCCGGTTCATGCTGATGTCCAGTGGCTGCAAATACTTCGTGGTGCCCCCAGGAATCACAGCGGGAATTGAGTTTGTACTCTTGATGGCAGCTTTCACTGAACTTTCATTGTCAGCCGCTTAAAAAATCACCATCGGTGGAAGCTTTAGTCTGGATGCTGTGCAGCTCAGAACACAAGTAAAATGCGTTCTCTCTTGGCCACTTGTTTTCAGTGTGATGGACGAGTCACCTTTTTTATTAACAGTCCGAATGAGAGGCAGGTCAAACGTCAAAGGTACTTCATCCATATTTATGATATCATCTGGCTCGATGGAATTCTCCGCTATCTTTGTTTGAGTGAATGTGCGGAAGTTAGCAAGTTTTTCCTCGTGGTCGGGAGGGAGCTGCTGACACAGAGTCGTGCGTACCCTGACGGACAGGCCTTTTCGTTCTCATAAATCTAAAACACCACGATGGCCCACCTCTAAAATCTTCGATTTTCATTTTGGTGGCAATTGCTTTAGCCTTCAGTCTGATCTGCACAGTGGAAACACCGCGGCCACCTGCTCTCTGTGTTAACCCAGTCTTCAAGAAAGTTTTCAAGTTCGGGCCATCTGCTATGATTACCTCTGAAAGCTTTTGTTGTCTTTTTGCATTGACTCAGTTCTTCACGCTGGCATCTCCACCGTCTCACCATCGATTCATTTATGCCAAGATTACGTGCAGCAGCTCGATTTCCTTCTTCAACCGCCAGATTGATCACCTTTAACTTAAAAGCTGCATCATATGCTTTTCTTCGAGTGTTTTCCATGTTGATGAGGGTGAGTACAAATGACTGATTTACAATAATTTAATTGTGAAAGTGTGCTTGATTTATCATACAATTTCATTGGACCTCTGTGAACTACTCATCAATTTTATTGGTCTACTGTTACGAGGCAAAATGTTTTTGGCGGCATGAAAAAAAAACATGCATTAGCCGCACCGTAGTATAGGCCGCAGTGTTCAAAGCGTGGGGAAAAAAGTAGCGGCTTATAGTCCAGAATTTACGGTAGTTGTTTATCTGCTGTATTCAAACTCCAGTTTGTTAAAAGTTGTTTTGCTGCAATGATTGGGGTCTTAGTAGAAGCCAAACCTAAAATTCTAACATTTATTTCCCATAGGGAAAACGTATCTGCCCTAAAAATGCAAAGTAGAATGGGTTGTTTTGCAAATTGAGGAAGATTATCCTAGTGAATGAGTATAAAAATACTTGTTTTTGAGGTGATGATACAATACTTGACAGGGTATATTCCTGGGCATCAAGCATTCAGTAGGGGAGGTAGGCTAGGAAAAGTAATGTTTCTGTAAGACAATAATTTAGGCAGCAGGTTACAGTCTCAACTTAAGGGCTCAGCTTTTTAATAGCACAATAAGAAAGCTCGGAACATTGTGATTCCTTGAAATTCTCTATCCCTACATTTGAGTACAACTTTGATTATTAAATTGTGCAAATTGATGTTTGGAATTCAGAAATCAAAGGATAATGAGGTAAGGCAGAATAACAGAAACCTTGATTACAGTTTAATAGTGATACTGAGAAAGCTTGGGGTCCGGCTACTTCCTACTTCAATTTCGTGAGATTTGGAGATGAGGAAATCAAGAGATGATAAAGTTGATGACAACCAGCCATAATGTTAACAAACTTGGCACCAAGTTCAAAGACACAATCTCCTGGGTCTACTCTCATTTCCTATGATTTTTTTTTCAACTCTCATATAACCCAGTCTCTCAATCGAGACTACTTACAAGAGGACTGGACTGAGGGCTTTGAATTTTATTTCAGCCATATAAAATATGATACAAATATAAAATGTAACATAAGTATATGGTTGCATGCATGAATTGACATAATTGAGCAAAAGCTAGTCAGCTCATGACTTATTCCATACATTCAACGGTGAATTCTCACAAATCAGGCTTTTAACCCATTGAATCGCTTTTCTTTTTCCTATTTTAACACTTAAAAGCATCAGCATGTTCAAGTCACAGAAGCATACAGACAACTAGACTTCCCAACTGCGAGCTATTACACCATACAAAGCTGATAAATTCACTGTCTGGTTGGCATCTACAATGAACTGCCATAAACTAAATAAAAAGAGTGCCAATGAGGGAAGGGCGTCTACTAACCCTATCTGATAAATCTGTACAGTACGTGAGTACCACAATATATCATTGGTACTCAATTGCCTCCGAGATGATATCATAGAGGTAAGAGAATCATGAATATTTATCAGCCAACCAGGAATACAACTTTTGCAGATATGTAAAATAAATATTGTGGAGAGGAAAACATTTGGCTGGGCAAAAGCAAAACACTGTTAATTCTGGAATAGAATACAGAAATGCATATACTCTACAGGTGAAACAGCCTCAGGCCAAAGAACTAATTCAGATTGACTGAAATTTAGGATTGGTAACCCAAAATATTAATTCTTCTCTCTGAAAGCTCTCCTTTAACCAAGTATATCCAAGGATTTGTTTCTTTTTAATTTCAATGAAACAGTCATTATATTTTGTTCACCATTCTAATAATTCAAGTTAAAGATTCCCAGAATCCACAATATTTTGCTTTACCATATAATACTAGTGAGCCCATTTCTGCAACACCACAGACCAGTTTGGTTTTACTGTTCAGTTAGATAATTGCCTCTCTGACTGAAGGCCTGTAACTAGTGGAATGCCGTAGGGATCAGTGCGGAGTCTGTTATTGTTTGTCATGTACATCAATGATTTGGATGATAATGTGGTTAACTGGATCAGCAAATCTGCAGATACCACCAAGATTCCTGGTGCAGTGAACAGCAAGGAAAACTATCAGAACTCACAGTGAGATCTTGACCAGCTGGAAAAATGAGCTGAAAAATGGCAGATGGAATTTAATGCAGACAAGTGCAAGGTGATAAACTTCAGCAGGACCAACTTGGGTAGGTCTTACACAGTGAACTGTAGGACAGAAGAGTGCTGTAAAACAAAGGGATCTAAGAATACAGGTCTATAATTCATTGAAAGTGACATCACAGGTAGATACGATTGTCAAAGCTTTTGACACAGTGGCCTTCATAAATCAAAGTATTGAGCACAGAAAATGGGATGTAATGTTGAAGCTGTACAACACATTGGTGATGCCTAATCTGGAGTATTGTGTGCAGTTTTGGTCACCTACCTACAGGAAAGATGTAAATAAGGTTGAAAGACTACAGAGAAAATTTACAAGGATGTTGCCAGGTCTGAGGGCCTGAGTTATAAGAAAAGACTGAATAGGTTAGGACTTTGTTTCCTAGAAACTAGAAGAATGAGGGGACATTTGATAGATGTCTACAAAATTATGAGGTGTATACATAGGGTAAATGCAAGCAGGCTTTCTCCATTGAGGTTAGGTGGTCATGGGTCATGGGTTAAGGCTGAAAAAATGAAAAGTTTAAGGGAAACACGAGGGGAAACTTCTTCACTCAGAGGGTTGAGAGAGTGTGGAACAAGCTGCCAGTGAAAGTGGTGCATGCAAACTTGATTTCAATGCTTAAGAGTTGGATATGTAACTGGATTGTAGGAGTATGGAGGGCCAAGACCCAGGTGCTAGTCGATGGTTCAGCATGGACTGAAGTGGTGAAGGGCCTAATTCTGTGCTGTATTTTTCTATATCTTTACAACTCTCCCATGTTTTCGCAATAGACAGGTTTAAATGCTAAGAGATCAATTTTAAAAATTCAGTACAGCATGTAGACCAATATTAATATTTGTCACATATCCTAACAAACCTTGAAAAAAACCCTAATTGTGCATTCTGCTCTTGCACATGCCAGCTGTGTATGGGAGGGCGTTTAAGGCCAAAGGCCAACACATGAAGATTTTACTTTATCTTATTGGTAGTCAAATCAACTGCACGAGTTGAATTAAAATATTAACCAAGTGTGATTCAATATGGATGAACACTGGCTTAAATCCACTGATTCAATCTTAATTTTTTCGATGTATTAAGCAACGAATAGCAATATTCTATCCTTAAAATCTACCCCCCACGTATTTCTAAAAGCATCAGAAATATAGCAATTCCCTTTTTACGAAAAGTTTTCACTTTACTGCTCTTGTCAATAGGGAAGGACAAGTAACCAGAAATCTGTCTCCAAAAACATTTTCTAGTTACTTGAACTTCCTCCACTTCAAGATTTTGTCACATTAAAATACAATTTAACCTGCAAGCTAACTGCCCAAGTTTGCTATAGGATAACAAAAATACCATTTCCTTCTCAACCTCTGAAATCCAGATGCTGCTCAAGTTTGCATGTTCTCTCAGTGTCTGCAGTTGCTGGAAATCCAAGACACACACAGACACAGACACAGACATAGACACAGTGCTGGAGGAACTCAGCAGGCCAGGCAGCATCTATGGAAAAGAGTAAACAGTAAACATTTCAGGCCAAAACCCTTCATCAGAACTGGAGAAGGATTGAAGTCAGATTAAGAAACTGGGAGAAGGGAAGTAGTAGTAAAAGCTGGTAGGTGAAAGGTGATACTGGGAGGGGAGGGGTGGAGTAAAGAGCTGGGAAGTTGACTGGTGAAAAAGATAGGGGCTGGAGAAGGGGGATTCTGCAAGAGAGGATAGAAGGCCATGGAAGAAAGGGAAGGGTGGCGGAGCACTCAAAGGGCAGGTAGGTATGGAGATATGAGAGAGGCGAATGGGGAATAGTGGAGGGTGAGGGGTGTGGGGGCATTACTGGAAGTTTGAGAAACCGATATTCATATCATCAGATTGGAGGCTACCCAGATGGAATACAAGGTGTTGCTCTTCCAACCTAAGTGTATCCTCATTGCGGCAGTACTGGAGGCTATGGACTGACATGTCGAAATGGGAAACAGAGTTAAAACAGATGGCCACCGTGAGGTCCCGCTTTTTCTGACAGATGGAGCATAAGTGCTTGGTGAAGTGATCTCCCAATCTACATTAGGTCTCACTGATAAACAGGAGAGCACCAGATGCAATAGATGACCCTAAAAGACTTATAGGTGAAATGAGCTTCTTACTCCGACTTCATCTTTTTTTCTCCAGTTCTGATGAAGGGTCTTGGCCCGAAACATCAACTGTTTACTCTTTTCCATAGACGTTGTCTGGCCAATCAAGTTCCTCCAGCATTTTGTGTGTTGCTTAACTACAATAAGTTACCCATTCATCAAGGCAAGTGACAAATACAATCAAAAGGGAGTTGATGGCCATTTGAAAGAAAGCCTGTTGCTGAAAACAGGAAAATAATGGACTGATGGAATTGATCTAACTAAACTGTCATTAACCCAGCAGCTGCCCTCTGTATTTCCATCAGACTGAACATTTCTTAAAAGTTTGCACAAGAAATATTTCATAACACCAGATTTTAACTTTATGAAGTAACACCACAGTTCACTTTTCAATAAAATTAAAATCAAATTGTTCCTCATTCTTTTTCATCTTGTTGCAAAATCTATTGGTCTGGGCTGAATACTTGACAAAACATCTGTTCTAAATGTTGGTTAAAATGTACAAAAGTATTACTGTCAAAGAAACTAGAAAAAATACTTTGATATGTTCAATATTTGATACTTCAAATGTTTCAATGCCCATTGGCACAGAAACTACATTCCCACCCTGCCTTGAGCCAAGGATGACGTACTCTGCTATTTTAGTCAATCATTTGATGCAATGACTTAGATTTTCTTTGAAAATTGCTCAGCAGGTTTTACTGGTTATTATCTTCCTATTCCTAAACACAATATCAAACTATCAGTTTTCTGAATAGAGTTTTGGGTACCTCATACATTTCAGGCAGGTTCTCTTATGGGAAATAAATTTATTCAACTTGGCCCCCATAGGACCTTGTTCAAGCTGGAGTGCCAGATTTTCTAGATTATTGTATGTTTCTATTAATGCAGCAACTCACTTTTAACAAGATCTTAACCCAATATTATAATAAATTTTACAGGGCCAAGAGTTTAAAGGGAGCAAGGGGAAACACCTCATGAGCCATATGCTAAAACACTAGAACTTCCAAGTGTTCAGACAGCAGAATAAACTTTACCTATTTACTGCTGGTTTAATTTGCTGAACTACAAGAACTTTAATTTTTTTTTAAATGGAGTATTTACTTGGGTCTATTGGCTTGAAATGGGCAGTTTACCACATTTTCAGAAAAAGCAACACACCTAACGCAATCTGTTGCTGACTGTTAACAGTGCAGAAGTTCAAGGTCAAATGATATTCTGGAACTCTATAGAACTGTAGTGTTAATGAGTTGTTTTACTCCTTTGCCATTAAAAAGATGTAAAATATGGCAATATTAATTCCAAAGTATGTGCAGTTGGAAGCTCGGGATAATGGACATGTGACCATAAGGAAAGTTGAAAAGGTTATGGATTTATTCCCTGGAAGGTAGAAGATTGAGGGAAGATTTGATACAGGTATACTAAATTATAAAGGGAATTGATAGGGTAAATGCAAGCAGGCTTTTTCCACTGAGTTTGCGTGATACTATGAACAGAGAGGTTAAGGGTGGTGAGAGTGTGGAACAAAATGCCACACAAGTAGTGGGTCAATTTTAACATTTAAGAGAAATTTGGATAGGAGGCATATGGAGAGTCAAGGTCTAGGTGCAGGTCGATGGGACTAGGCATATTAATGGTTAGGCACGTACTAGATGGACCAAAAGGCTTGTTTCTGTGCTTATAGTGTCTTATGACTCTATGACAGTGTGTAGTCTTAAGAATCAAGGAAATTGTGAGGGGATGGGATTGATAGGATTGCACTGACATCCAGCAGTGATTATGGGCTGAATTATCTTTATCAATGACTATGGAAGAATCTATATTTAGAAAACTTCCAATTTCCACTTAAAATCCAGTAATGTTATTATTGAATGTCCTGCATGACACATTTGGTTAGTGATACACACACACATGTTAAAGGAAAGAATTGAAAATTAAAGTGCGAACAAATTAACCAATATAGCTTGCTAAGGAAAAACTATACCTTTTAGCAAGCAATACATTAGCAACATGTTTAAACTTCAGAAGCCACACGTTGTTAATGTTTAAGTGCACATTTTGGGGAAAAAAACCCAAACTATAAAAATCACAGATAGATAAATGTGCAAAGGCTGCTTTTTAATAACATGATCCTTTTTTGGACAGGATAACCAGATTTTCAATTTATAGCTGGTATATATTTTCAATTTTATAAACATTGCTTATTTTATGCAGAAATATTTCTTGATTTTCACATTTGGGTGAAACAAGATCAAAGATTTACACAGCATAAAATGAAATCTAAAAAAAAATTCCCTAATAAGCAGATATTGAAAAATGCAAGACTTTATGTGTTACATCGTTGACAATCAATTAAAATTAAACACCTTACAACCTCAATATAAAACATGGGAATTGGGGTCTATTGCAACACCTACTGAAATCAACTTTCATTGTAAGTGAATCTAATGTTCTTTAACTTCTGTCTTGGTGATTATGATTCTATTCACAGTATAGATATAAAAGGGAGCAGTATTTCAAGCTTGCACAGTCATAATATTTTCATTTATTACTGATGATACCCGCCAAAAGAACATCGGCAGGCATCCTGACCTCTGCAAGAGACTGGCAGCTGTTGATGAACCTCGAAAGGCAGCTGAGGTTCCCCGTCCATATCGCAGCCACCACCCTGTGACCAGACATTGTCCTTGTGTCTGAGTCTACTAAGCAGGTGGTGATGCTGGAGCTGACAGTCCCATGGGAAGATCACTTGGAAGAGGCCTTTGAAAGGAAGCTATCTAAGTATGCAGGACTGGTCAGCAACTGCCAGCAGGCTGGATGGAGAGCGAGGTGTCTCCCAGTGGAAGTTGGTTGTAGGGGATTCGCAGCCCATTCCTTAGCCAGAGCCTACAGCAATTTGAGCATCGAGGGAGAGAGGAAGAGGAGAGCCATCCGCAGTACCACGGATGCGGCAGAGAGGGCCTCAAGGTGGCTGTGGCTCAAGAGAGGGGAGCCATGGAGTCATGTGTAGCTAGCCATCTGGACACAAGCTGGGGTCTGATCAGCCCCGGCTGGGTCACCTGGAGAAGGGTGTATGATGTTGTAAGACCCGAAACACCCGATAACTCCAGGAACATCACTGATGATGTGTTCAGAAGCATCAGTAGATGTATGCACACAGCATAAGCCAAGGTTACTAGAACAGAGAACAAAATTTATAACGTTTCTTAGCCAACAGAACATAAACAATTAATGCCTTCCCTTCTTACCATCAGAAAAGGCCAAATATTTTCAAATACTATTAAAGTGCATTTTAAACTCAAAAGCCAGGACCATGATGTAATCACATGGGTACAATGTCATCTGCAAGCTCCCCCTTCAGTTTACACCATCCCAATTTTGTAAATATATTACTAAACTGTCATGCTTCCAATTTCTGTAACTTGTTACCCAAAGGAGTATTTCTGGTGTAATAATTACAACACTTCAAAAAGCTATTGCAATGAAAATTAGGAATAACTATTAAATGCTGGCCTTGTCAATGACAAGCATCTCCTTTAAGTTATTGGGAAAATACTAAAATGAGTAATATCACTGGAGAGCCGCCAAATCATGAGGTATAGTCCCCCTTGTATTTTGATTACAACTGGGATTACAGATTGCCCTCAGGTTATGAATGCTTGACCTATGAACATATGAATAAGTGTCTGAGAAACTAGTAGAATAAATAAACATGGATTTGCCAGGTTTGCAGACAGCATCTGCCAGGTAGGAATTGGGCATTTCCATGTGACTTCTTCCCTTAATTTTCCCCATCATTCCCAACAATCGGGTGCTGGGTAGAGCTGAGCAGATTCAGTCAGTCAGTGAGGCAGAATGGCAGCCACTTTTCCTGAGCCTCCTTGATCTCCCATTACAGCTCTTTGTTTATTTCTGACCAGCAACACTTTCAGGTTATAGAGATCTCAGAAACAGATAAGCAAATTTCATAAATGCAGCAAGTATTTTTAAGCAATGAAAATTAATTCCTCCATTACTAAGTTTTAATTAGAAACCGAAAAGATATAGATCATACTGCTTCTTGTCTTGCTCTGCTATTCACAGGTGAGGTGAACATTTACCCAATTTCTTCAATTGAACCCAATATCCTTTTAATTGTAATCAATAACCTATCAGTCCTAACCTTGGCTGTTCTAAATATCTGAGCATCTATATCCTTCTAGAATTGAGAATCATAATCTTCAAAGAAAGATTGCAAAAAACTCTTAAAATTATTTTTCATTACTGGACAAAACATGTACATTTTGCAATTTATCTTATTCGGGTATAATTTATATATATTTACATAGCAAAACTATATGTAATCACATACCTGTAATAAGCCTCCTTCACCAAAGTGTAGTATTTCAATTATGTTTTCTGGTTGGATAAATGCTGAAAAGAGAAGAAGAACTATCAATACTTTTTTCACTCTTGTACATTTGGTATGAAACACTACAAACCAATACCAGAACAAGGTACAAGTTGCCAAGATGGTATCACAATAATCTAGAATCATTTCCCAGCCTGATACATAGTATGCCTGTTGCTCAACATGCCTGCCCATGCTTGAAGTCTGCTAGAGCTGTTACATCAAATGATGTCATAATAGATGATATTTGTAATTTAAGGGCCTCACTAAACCATGTTTACATTAAATATTTTATTAGCAATACATATTGCACAATAATTTATAGGAGGTGGACAGCGGGGCAAAGTCTATTGACGTAGCTATAAAACAAAACAACTACATACTTGCACTGAGGTAAGGAAGGTCTGGACATAATATAGTCCAATTTCCGATGTCAAGATCTGCTCATTTACATTCTGGATTGGCTGCTAATGTCAGCAAAGACTCACTGCATCAGATTTTGTTCCCTGCAGAAATCACAATAATCTACAACCAGGGTTACCCAACTGACCTTTTCAACTGCAAAAATTAACTCTTGCTACAATTATATATTCAAAGAGGAAAAAATAGCTGCTCCGTAAAATATCTTGCTCACTCCACAGTTGTTAATTTGCAAACATAAAAAAGGAGCTTAAATTAAGTTTTTTGGGTAATTTCTTACCAGTTAAACCAAATTCTGGTGACAATCTGGCTAAGATTACAGTGACAATTGTGGTAAATTCTAACTAAATTAATTTCCACTAAAAATTGATTAATACTCAACTTCGTTGTTTTTAAATACCACAAATTTTCTGTTTGAGAAAGTACAATTACCCTTAAAAGCAAAGAAGTAATGTATCTGTTCACTACATTTATTGCTGTCCAGAAGCTTTTCCCCCTTTTGTACTACCGCAATGTGCTCCTGTATAGGACAGTCTATCTGAATGGCATGAAAATAAAATTGTTCCTTCCAACAACAGTGTTGCTGGAAAGTTTGTGAACCCTGTAGAATTTTCTCTATTTCTGCAGAAATATGACCTAAATTGTGATCAGGACTGCACACAAGTCCTTAAAGTAGATAAAGGGAACCCAATTAAATAAATAACACAAAAATATTATACTTGTTCATTTATTTGAGAAAAATGTTCCAATATTACATGTATTTGTTGGAAAGGTATGTGTGACCCCCTTGTATAGCAATAACTTTAACCAAACATTTCCAGGAACTGGTGATTAGTCCTACACATCAGCTTGGAGGAATTTTAGGTCATTCCTCCCTACAAAACTGCTTCAACTCGGGTATGTTGGTGGGCTTCTTTGCATGAACTGCTTGCTTCAGGTCCCTCCACAACATTTCTATAAGAATGTCAGGATTTTGACTCAACTATTCCAAAATATAAATCTTCTTCTTTTTCAACCATTCTGTTGTTGATTTAGTCTAGTCTTTTAGATCATTGTCTTGCTACACTATCCAACTTCTATTATGCTTCAGGTGACAGACTGCTACCCGGACGTTCTCCTGTAAAATGTCTTGATACAATTTTGAATTAATTGTTCCCTCAACAATTGCAAGTTATCCAGGCCTTGAGGCAGCAATGTTGCCCCAAACCATGATGCTTCTTCCACCGTGCTTCACAGTTGGGATGAGATTTTGGTGTTGGTGAGCAGTGCCCCTTTTCTTCCAAACACAGCAGTGTGCATTTTTGCCAAGGAGTTCAACTTCTGTCTCAACTGTCCACAGAACATTGCCCAGAAATATTTGGAACATCCAAGTGGTCTTTTGCAAACTTGAAACATGCAGCAATGTTTTTATTTGGAGAGCAGTGGTATCCTTTGTGGTGTCCTCCGATGAACACCATTCTTGTTCAGTGTTTTCTTATAATGGACACATGAACAGAGACTTCAGCAAGTTCTAGAGATTTCTGCAGGTCTTTTGCTATTACCCTTGGCTTCGTTTTCACCTCCTTCAGTATTGCATGCAGTACTCTTGGAGTGCTTTATAGGATGTCCACTCCTAGGGAGAGTAGTAACAGCACAGTTTCATCCATTTGTAGACAATTTATCCTACTGTGAATTGATGAACACTCAAGTTTTTAAGAAATGCTTTGCATAGCCTTTTCCAGCTTCATAATCTCTACAATTTTTCTTCTAAGATCCTTTAAAAGCTGCTTTGATCAAGGCACGGTGCCCATAAACAGATCTTTCTTGAGAAGAGTAGGCTGTCAGTAACTCGACTTTTTGTGTCTTTATTTTTCGGACAAGACACCCCTGCAACCCACAGCTCCAATCTCATCTCATTGATAGGGACACCAAATAGCTTTTGTCAAAGGCATTACCCTAGCGGTTCATGTACTTTTCTCCCCCAAACAAATATTGAATCATTATTTTCAATAAATAAATGAAGTATAATTTGTGCGTTATTTGTTTAATTGGGTTCTCTAGCTAGTTTTAGGGATTTTTGTGAAGATCTGATCACACTTTAGGTCATATGTATGGATAAATAGAGAAAATTCTACAGAGTTCACAAACTTTCACTGTAGGTACATGTAATAATAAACAAATTACTAATTTACATTTTCATCTATCAGCATCTATGTGGAAACTAAAGGAGAAATCTAAATACGCATTCATTCCCACTCTCCATCCTGCCCAAAGGTAGGTTATAAAAAATAGATTCGACTGGCATTGATGTACATTTTTAAATCTTGTCAATACTTGTTTCACTTCTCAAAATTAAGATATTTTAGAAACAAATTTAGACTGATTAGAAATCAAACTATTGAAGTAGCTCCAGATGAAGCTGCATGCATCCTACAGAAAAATGGAATTCAACTAGAGCCTTTAATCTAGTTGATTATACATTCTCAGACAGATGATTGAGAGCAGAATTGGAAGTTAGAAAGGTGTCTGCAAGACAGATATTCCATGGAGCACAGGAGCTCAAAAGAGTGGGAAAGAAACTGTATAGTCTATGAATTTAAGTGTGTTTCTTTTCACAGTAAAATCCTACCAGATAATAAAACCCTACAGAATTCAACGAACATCCTATGGTTCAAAGCAAACACCCATCACGCCTCTCAAGCCTATTCACTATTCTAGAAGACCACAGAACAGTACAGCACAATACACGCCCTTCAACCACAATGTGGTACCAACCCACATAAACTTACTCCACAATCAATCTTACCCTCCCCTCATAGTCCATAACTCTCCATTTTTCTAATATCTATGTGGCAGATTATGTAACAGTCCCTATTGTATCAGCCCCTACACCACGCCTAATGTGTTCAAGCATTTATCACTGTAAATACCTACTTGATATCTCTGCTAAACTTACATCCACCTTAAAACGATAAACAAGGGATTCTGCAAATGTTGGAAATCCTGAGCAACACGCACACACAAAATGCTGGAGAAACTCAGTAAGTCAGGCAGTATCAATGGCCTGAAGTGACTGTTTATTCCTCTCCACACAGGCTGCCTGACCTACTGAGTTCCACCAGCATTTTGTGTGTGTTACTATGAATAGTCTTTTTCTGCAATTACCTCTTTAAACCAAGAATTACTTGGTTAACCTTCTGATAAAGGGACTTGGTGGGTTTTAGTGTGATTACCCCATGCTTGCAAAGTTTATATTCACTCTACACTCATTACTGTTTTTAGACACAGCTCAAACACCAACCATAAATTCACCCATAACTATTGCCAGAATTTCAGAAACTGACAAAGTATTGTACAGGAATGAGGTAGAATGGCTGATCGAGTGATGTTGCAATAACAACCTTCCACTCAATGTCAGTAAGAGTAAGGAACTGATTGCTGAAAGGAATATTAGGAGCACACAGTAATTCTCATTGAGGAGTCCGTAGTGAAAAGGGTGAACAACTTCAAGTTCCTGAGTGCCAACATCTCTGATGATCTATCTTGTGCCCAACATGTTGATGCAATTAAAAAATGGTACACCAATGGCTATATTTCATTTGGAGTTTGAGCAAATTTGGTATGTCACCAAAGGCTCTAAGAAATTTCCACTGATGTACTGTGGAAGGCATTCTGACTAGTTGCATCAACCTCTGGTACAGAGGCATCACTGCACTGGTTCGAAGTTAGCTCCATTATGGTTAGTGTCCTCCCCAGAGAGGGCATCTTAAAAAGGAGATGCTTCAAGCGGCAGCATCTATCACGAAGGAACCTCACCGTTCAGGACACGCCTTCTTCTCATTACTACCATCAAGGAAGAGATCCAGAAGCCTGAAGATGCAGACAATGTCTTAGGAACAGCTTCTACCCCTCCATCTGATTTCTGAACAATCCATGAACTCATGAAACCTAATGCACTACTTTACTCTTTTACATTATTTTTTAAAAACGTATTTTCAATAATTAATAGTACTTGTTAGGTAACACAGTGTACTGCCTACACAACAAATTTCATGACATTTGTCACCGTTAAATAACTTGACTATTTCTTGCTAGTTTACTCTTACTTTGTTTCTTACATCAAGTTTTTCCAAGGCCTTTTGCCAGACTGTAAAACACTTCCTACTTTGAATTAATGTCTTATTTTAATCACAAAAACAATTCTACTTCATCCAGAATCTGGTTATAAAAATGCAATACAAATGCACTTGTAAAAAGCCACATTCTCTAACACCATTGCGCTTGACACCATTTTGTCATGCCTGTCATAAACTCTAGTTTTTCCTCATATCTGGGTTCTTTCCAAAATGCTCATTGAGGAACAAAATTAGTCATATTTTCAGTTCATGCAACACCCGTTTCTCTTATTTTTCTACACCTCAAAACCACCCTTACCTCGACCTTGCCTTTGCTGTTCAAATCAACTCGTTAAAAACCCCAAGAACACAAACATCAATTTAATTCTGTTTCAATCCTGTACCTTGAGGGGCTTCATTGCTTAATGTGATACATTCATAATTTTCACCCCACTTTATCAATTACTTCATCAAAACTTTATCAAAAACCTTGGCCATCAACCCCATAAAATACACGCCTTCCGTTTTCAGTGATCCAATTATGCAAATATTTAATCAACCAATCATGCGGCAGCAACTCGATGCATAAAAGCATGCAGACGTAGTCAAGAGGTTCAGTTGTTGTTCAGACCAAGCATCAGAATGGGGAAGAAATGTGACCTAAGTGATTTTGACAGAGCAATGATTGTTGGTGCCAGACAAGGGAACTGCTGATCTCCTGGGATTTTCATGCAGTCTCTACTTCACAGAGAATGGTGTGAAAAACAAAAAAAAGTGAGCAGCCAGACTGGTTCAAGCTGTCAGGAATTCAAATAATTACATATTACAACAGTAGTGTACAGGAGCATCACAGTAGTGTACACAGCACATTGAACCTTGAAGTGGATGGGCTACAGCCGAAGGCCACAAACATACTCTCAGTGGTCACTTTAGTTGTACAGGAGGTAACCAATAAACTGACCACCAAGTGTAGATGTCTCAGCCCACTTGGTTAAAAAGTCTGAAACCTTGGCTCTAATGAAAAATAACTCGGTAGCAAAACCTAACGCAACACTATACACCTTTGGTTATCTCAATACTTCCCTTCCTCAACATTTTGCTTTCCTCCAGATGCCTTAAAAAGTTGTCTGCAAAGCAGTTGTGAAATTTCATGGTGGAATTGGCAAAATTATTGCAAGATGTACCAAGCTACAGTGAAAAGACAGTGTTGCATTTTGCTCATACAGGTCAAATCATTATCTAGTGCACTGAGGTAGTATGAGGTTAAGGAATAACAATGCAATATAAACTGTAACTGCACTTCCTCTGTAGCTGTTGAGGCAAACAATAAGGTCGAAAATCATAATGAGATAGATTGTGAAGTCAAAAGTCCATTTTATGGTACTGGGGAGGCTTGTTTCCAGGATGTGCTGAGCTGTTTCTTGTGATCACATGTAGAGCACCTCCTGTACCAAGCAATGATGCATCCGGATAGGATGCTTTCTCTAATGCATCAATAAAAATTGGTAAGGGTCAATGGGGACATGCCAAATTTCTTTAGCTCCCTGAGGAAATAAAGGTGTTGGTGAACTTTCTTGGCCATGGCGTCAACTTAGCTGGGCCAGGATAGGCTACTGATAATATCAACAACATAGGACTTGAAGCCTTTCAACCTCACTGTTGATGCAAACAAGAGTGTGCGCACTGCCCTCCCCTTCTTTAAAGGAATGATCAGCTGTTGTTTTGTTGATATTGAGAGCAAAGATACTGCCATAACATTTCATAAAGACCATTTCATAACATTTCATAACATTTCTACTTCCTGTAGTCTAATTTGTGATATGGCCCACTATGGTGGTATCTGTAAACTTACAGATAGAGTTAGAGTAAGATCTGGCCACATAGTCATGCTGCCCATCCTTACTGTGCTATGTAACAACGGGATGGATTTTAAGATCGAGTATCCATCTTTTCATACTAGGGAATTGTTTGAATAGTCTGTACTTTTACCAATCTTACTCTGCAATGCTGAATGTCAAATAATTACACTTGCAAGTAATATACAAACTAAAGGCCAACAGTAAAACAAGCCTTAAGGTTGTTATAGCTGGGTGTGCAATGGGAATAAGCTCTCACTACCTATTAAATACTGCCAATGGTGTGTGCCTCAAATAGCCTCTGACAACCAAGTCCAGCTCCTGGCCTTCACATGTGACTTGGCTACCAAACCTGGCGGAACAGTTTCTATTGACAGGAGAAGGGACAAAGGTGAGTTACTGGCATCCTGAAAACAGTCACTTTGGGCAGACAGGGCTCATCAGTTATGTTGGCAGCTCATCTAGGAGAAGGAAAACTCTGATCTCAAACCTCCACTGCCATGCAGCTATATCTACTCATGGGGAAGGTTTCAGAAGTGAACCTAGAGGGAATAATCTGGAGCTGGGGTGCCCAAAGCAGCTCTATGTTGAGGTCAACACATGCTGACAACTCCTGTGACGCTGCTAATCCCAAACTGTATCAGTCTCTGCCGTTCCTTTGGGTTCACATGTGTGGAGAGGGGGAGCCTCATCAACAACTTGCTGTCCACATCATAGGGTCCTGGCTTGTGTAGGACACAGCTAGGACACAACATCCATGGTCTACCTTGACCAGAGCCTCATAACAAGTAATTCTCATATATACCAAATAATACTGAAATTAGATCACATCAAGAAAACATTTTGTAATAAATTAACTTCTCAAAAAGACATTATATAGATGAATGTAGCTCCAAACCATAGAGGAGTAGGTGGAACAAAACAGAAAACTCTTACTAGAATACATTCTTTGAACAAAAACAGGATGGATCCAGTTACCTTAAACCCTTGAGAAATAGTCTATGTACAATGAACCTCTGTCAAACTGCCAAATTGTAAAAGCCCTGGATTTTACAGGTTGTTAAATACAAATCACACAATGAAAGTGAAGCCATTAAAGCTAGAAATACTTGTTTTACAATGCCCACATTTCAGCAACGGAATACCTGGGCGACTCCCAGATAACAATCTCAAAAGGATCAGTTTTGAAACAGCCAGTTGTAAGGAAAGCAGCTAATTAGTTCCAATCTCAAAGCAAAAAAGGATTTAAAGATGAGATCCTAATTGTAGTCATTAGGAGTAAAAGAATTAGGGTAGGGGTGCCAGAGAAATATAGACTACTCCTGATCCACTTGTGTCAAACTGCTTTACACTTCCCAATAAACTGAATTTAGCAACATGACAAGGTGGATAATCAATGTCAGAAAACTACTAATGAACAACCAAATTAAATGACACTGATTTAATTAAAAAATTGACATACCTATAAAGTCTATGCACAAAATGTTTCCAAAAATATTTATGTAACATAATAACAGCGATCCGATGGCCCAATAATATCACCTTCTCAAAAACATTCAACAAAACCATTTTCTGCAATTTGATGTTTCCTGATGCTAAAGATAATCTGACTGAAAATAAATGTAAAAAATGCTTCCCATTCCCCAAACAGAAGTTACTCAAATGAAAACTAGATGCCAGTAAGTCACACTGCCTGCCAATTTTGCTCAATATTATCTAGTTATCACATTACCACTTGGGGCACTGTGTATAAATTACCGTGTGGAAATATAATTGGCTTGACTGGGGCAGGCTTTTGGGGAGAAGGAAGGTGGAAAGGATTAGGTGGGTGGAAAAGGAAGGTATGCAAGAAGCAGAAAGGGATTTGTTCACCATGTCCTGGTATGTTTAATGTCTCACTCAAAGCAAATCAACAACATATTACTGCCCATGGGAGTTTTTGCAGTCGTTTCCTGTACATAAATTAGCTACAGGAACCATTATAACAGTGACTTGACTTCAAAAGTAAAGTGGCTTTGGGAAATCCTAATAAGGCCAATGAACATTTTGCATAAATGTTATATTGGAGTGGCAGTCCGAATCTTTGTGCTCAAATCCTAAAATGGATAAATCCACTGCCTCATATTTCAGAGAGAAAAAGCTGCTATCAACTGAGCCATTGTTGACACCAGCAAGACAATTCACTTCATGCATCAGCCCTACACTGTATGATAACTTAATAAATTTGGAATAAATGTGACCATTCATTATTCTCTTTGTCAATGTAGAGCCTGAGAAGATAGTTCACCATAATGAAGAAGAGCATTATCAAATGTTAACTGGCTATTCTGAACATTACGGCATTCTTTCTAACAATAATTAGCACACAAAATAATGGACAGCCATATCCATTGCTGCTGGAATACTGTACAAAGCCTGGAATACTGGAGAACTAAGGGATGGGTCCTGCAGGACTGAGTCTGCCGTTAAAGTAACTACATACTAAATACTTACCTGCAGGGAGGGTAAAGTCAGGCAGAACAATAGTGATAGGAAACTCCATAGGGGGAAATGGACAGTAGTTTCTGTGGCTGCAAAAGAGAAGCCCAGGTGGTACATTTCCTCCCAGATGCTGTGGGTCCAGGATTTCTCAGAGCGATTAGGATTAAATCGGGATTGTGGGGGTGCGTGGAAATGTGGGGGCTGTTGCAGGGCAGTGTGGATCAAAGGACTGGAAGGGCCTACTTCAATTTGCAGGTTGAGTCAGTGGTAAGGAAGTCAAATGCAATGTTAGCATTCATTTGGGAGGTCTAGAATATGAGAGCAAGGAGGAGATGCTGAGGTAATAGTCAGACCACATGGTGCTGTGAGCCATTTTGAGCCTATCTGAGAAAAGAAATACAAGCATTGAAGAGGGTCCAAAAGAGGTTCACAAGAATTATTCCGGGAATGAAAGGGTTAATTTTGAGGAGCGCTTGATGGCTAAGCGCGTGTACTCGCAGAAATTTAGAAGAATGATGAGGGATCTCATTGAAACCTATCGAATATTGAAAGGCCTATAGAGTGCATGATTCCTATAGCGTGTGAGTCTAGGGCTAGAAAGCACACTCACAGAATAGAGGGACGTCAATTTAGAACAGAAATAGGAGGAATAGCCAGAGGATGATGAATCTGTGGCATTGCTATGGGTAGCTGTAGAGGCTGTCATTGGGTATATTTAAAGCAGAGTGTCAAGGGTTATGAAGAGAAGGCAGGAAGGAGAATGGGGTTGAGAGGGATCATAAATCAGCCACAACAGACTGGAGGAGTATTGGTCTAATTCTGCTCCCATGTCTTACGGCAATGATGCGAAGCAGCTGAGAATAGAGGTCAGCAGCAAGATTACAAGTGAGGAGCTGCAAACAATGTACTGTGAAGATGCAATCCCTGAAATGTACCCAGGGGTACTGAGTTGGAGGTAGAGGTCTAACTTCCATCAAAATTGAACACCCAGAAAGTTGCTTTTTTTTAAAAAAAAGACATTTAAAAGCTATTGAACCAAAAAACTTTTCTATAAAGTTCTATAAAATTTAAAAACTTGTACACTTCAAAATAAACAAATCATTAAAGTAGTGCAAAAAAATCTCCCCTTGCTTTCAAATTTCTATGCCAGAATTCCCTATGCTAAATCTGTTCTCACACAAGATCCAAGTGGCAATTCTTTAGCTCAATAACTTATGACTAATACAAGGGAGTACAATTTTAACGTGATTGGAAGTACAGGAGGAATGTCAGAGGTTTGCATAGAATACCTGCCAGGGGTGGTGGTAGAGACAGATATTTAGAAACATTTAAGATACTCTTTGTCAATGTCAACAAGACAAACTAGCTAGTTATCAACTTCAGAACTCTCACTACTCACACCCCTCTTTACATTGAAATTTCCACTGCTGTGTAATCAAACTCCTGGGAGTAAACATCTCATGCAACCTTTCATGATCCCAGGACACATCCTACACAACTAGGAAAGCTCACCCATGCCTCTACTTTGAGGAGGCTGAAGAGAGCTGGACTGTGCGCATCTATATTCATTTCTTTCTGCAGATGCTCAAAGGTATGGAAACTGCACTGTGGCAAACAGGAAGGTGCTACAAAGGGTAGCCAAAACTACCCAATGCATCACTGACACCAGCCTATCCACTATCAAGGACATGTATATATAGACAGGTGCTGGAAAAGGGCCAGTAACATCATGAAGGATCCCACCCACTTTGCTCTTGGATTGAATGTCCTACTCCTGTAAGAGAGAAGGGTGTCTAGCATTCATGCCAGGACCACCAGACTCAAAACAGTTACTTTCCCCAAGCAGTAAAGCTGATGAACACCTACACCCACTAACCCACCACTCCACAACCTAACACACCTTTATCTGTTTGAGTCACCTTATGTACAGACAACCATGTTCTTGTGTCCCATACTCCAGAGGATCTTCAGACTGTCCTTGCTGTGGCGGAGCGAGTGTACAGCAGGATGGGGCTGAACTGCCAATACCACCAAAACGGAAGTGGTTTGCCAATGGAGTACCGGTGTCCCACCCACTCTACCTGCCTTTACTGTCAGTAGTGCCATCTTTCAAATATCTGGGAAGCATTCTCTCGGAGGATAGCGGCATTGACAACGACATACAGAACCGCATTAAACAGACATTAGCTGCCTTTGGGAGACTTTGGTGTAGAGTCTTTCAAAATAGGAGGCTTCGTCCCTCCACAAAGGTCACCATATACCAAGCGGTCTGTGTCACCACCCTCCTTAATAGCTGTGAAGCTTGAGTAATCTACAGCTGTCACATTAAGTCCTTGGAGCGCTTCCACATAAGCTGCCTCCAGCGCACCCTGAGAATTACCTGGCATGAGCAGGTGCCTCACACTGAAATACTTGTAAAGACCAACTGCAGAAGTATTGAGGCCATGATCACCCAGCGTCAGCTGCAGTGGCTGGGACACGTGATAAGGATACCCTCATGTCAGCTACCCAACAGCGTGTTCTATGGCCAACTACATCATGGTCAACGCTCAGCTGGAGGGCCGAAGAAGCGCTATAAGGATCAGATGAAGAATGCTTTAAGGAAATGCAAGATCAGACCTGAGGACCTGCAGGATGTTGCTGCTGACCATACCACTTGGCAACAGCTGTGTAGGGACGGGGTTCATTTTCTGGAGATGGAAAGAACAACCAACAGACAGCAAAAGAGAGCCAGAAATGCAGCCATGGTTGCCTCCACTACCACATATACATATCCCACCTGCAACAGAGTTTGTGGGTCCAGGATATGACTGTATAGCCCTATAGATCTCACCGTTAAAAGAGTGGATATTGTCATCGGATTTCGATGGACAACCGAAGAAAAAGACAGACACTTTGTGGACATACAATCAATGTATACGAGCTACTTTTTGTATTTATTGCACTATTTTTATTATTGTGTTCTTTATTGTTTCTTACTGTATTTTTAAGCTGCAACAGATCCAGAACTATTTTGTTTTCCTTTACACTTATGCACTGAGAATGACATTGAACAATCTTTAATCTCAAGATGAGCACATGAATAATAGTAAAATGGAAGACCATGTGAGAGGGAAGGGTTAGATTGATCTTAGAGTAGGTTAAAAGGTTGACACAACTTAATGGGCTGAAGGTCTGGACTGTGCAGTAATCTGCTATGAACCCAGTAAGATTAGGTACACCTATTACCCAAGATGTGGACTGTAAATCTTCCAGTTTGAACAGCTGCATATTCATGGAACTGCTGTCATATGCAGTTATTAATCAACATCTGGCTGAAAAATGAATTTGCATTAATATTGAAGTTGCCATAATCCAACCAAACTCAAGCATTGCATAATGTCACATGTGATGTTAACTCACCAGCTCTGTCATTCAATAACTACAAAAAGCTTAGCTAATACTTCCTTCTGGCCGCAACACATATCACTTGATTTTGTTAATATCCAAAAATCTAACAATTATGATATTGAATATACCCATCAACTACACCTCCTCAGCCTTCTGGATAACGACCTTGAAAGATTTTTTTTCCACAGAAGGTAGTGAATATCTTATCTGTCTTCAATCTCAAATCTAGTCCATGTCTTTTCTTCGAAGGCTACCAATGATTCAAAATTTCAGAATTTGAATGTATAGAAACTGCAACAATTGGCCAGTTCCTGACAATTTTTCTTATCTTGCCTGAAAGCAATTATTCCACATGCCAATAAAAATTTCACTGCATGTGCCCTGCAGTACACCTAGGCAATAAAAAAAATATTGTAAACTACCAAGCTCAGAATAACAACATTAATACACAAGGTTATTTTAATGAGATACCAATTCTTTAAAAAAAACAAGTATATAAACCCATCTGAGTAAATTACTTATGAAATTTGCTGAAAATCTGAAAAATGATTAGAAGGAAAATAAATTTGCAAAATGATATTCTACAAGCTTCTGCAAGGGTCACTGGCGGCACAAAAACATTACCACACTCAAACTAGAATCTTTGATCATCCCATATTTTAACAGGCATTTTACTTGGAAGTATACAAACATTACAATCCAAGGTTCTGCTATAATTGCTGGAAGTTTGTTTGGAATTAAAATATCAGCATTTGAGCACAGATTATAGAACACAAGTTGTTGGAAATGAGATAATAAATCAAAACACTCGTCTTTCAACATGCCACCTAACCCCGCTAGCACTTGCAGCGCTTTCAATGGTGTTAAATTAGTTGCCAGTCTCTTGCTGGTGAAATGTAGACAGGAAATAATAGCTAATGGACTGTCCCATTTTTTTTAGGGATTAACAAAGAATGTCTCTTTTGTTCTTCTGAGTTGTATTTACTTCTTCAAAAAGTAGCTGCACTTTCAAACAAAAGAATGGAAATATCATAACATTCAAAGCAACCACCTGGTATTACTGTTAAATATAATTTCTCATTGTAATTACCAACAAGAGAAAAGTCTGCAGATGCTGGAAATCCAAGCAACACACACACACAAAATGCTGGTGGAACTCAGCAGGCCAAGCAGCATCTTTAGAAAAAGAGTATAGTCAATGTTTCGGATTGAAACCCTTCATTATGAGTCCCCTCAGCCCGAAACATCAACTATACTCTTTTTTTAAAAGATGCTGCCTCGCCTACTGAGTTCTTCCAGCATTTTATGTGTGTTCCTTATTGTAATCAATAGTCAACATGGCTTTGTCAAGGGTAGGTCATTCCCGATGAGCCTGATTAAATTCTTTGAAGATGTAACAAAACATATTGATGAAGGTAGAGCAGCTGATGTAGCGTATATGGATTTCAGTAAGGCATTTGATAAGGTTCCCCATGCAAAGCTCATTCAGAAAGTGAGGAGGCATGGGATCCAAGAAGAACTTGCTTTGTGGATCCAGAACTGGCTTGCCCACAGAAGGCAAAGGGTGGTTGCAGATGGTTCGTATTCTGTATGGAGGTCGGCGACCAGTGGTGTTCTGAGACACCTCCTCTTTGTGGTTTTTATAAACGACCTGGGTGAGGTAGTAGGATGGGTTAGTAAATTTGCTGATGACAAAGATTGGGGGTGTTGTGGATAGTCTGGAGGGTTGTCAGTAGCTACAGTGGGACATCGATAGGATGCACAACTGGGCTGAGAAGTGGCAGACAGAGTTCAGCCCAGATAAGTGTAAAGCTCCTTTTGGTAGGTCAAATGTAAAGATAGAATATAGTCTTAACTTAAGACTCTTGGCAGTGTGGAGGGATCAGAGATCCTGGGGTCCATGTCATTAGGACACTCAAAGCTGTTGCTCAGATTGACAGTGTTGTTATGGTGTGTTGGTATTCATCAATAGTGGGACTGAGTTCAAGACCCATGAGTTAATGTTACAGCTATACAAGACCTTGGTTAGATCCCACCTGGAGTACAGTGTTTAGTTCGGTCACCTCACTACAGGAAGAATGTAGATACTATGGAAAGAGTGCAGAGGAGATTTCCTGGATTGGAGAGGTTGTCTTATGAGAATTGGTTGAGTGAACTTGGCTTTTTCTCCTTGTTGGACTGACAGAGGCTGAGAGGTGACCTCACAGGTGTGCAAGATGATGAGAGACATTGATCGTGTGGATAGCCAAAAACTTTTTCCCCAGGGCTTATATAGTTAACATGAGGGTGCATAGTTTTAAGGTGTTTGGAAGTAGGTACAGAGGAGATGTCAGGGGCAAGTTTTTCCCCACACAGTAAGTAGTGGGTGCATGGAATGCACTGCTGGCGACGGTGGTGGAGGTGGATACAATGGGGTCCTTGAAGAGACTCTCAGATAGGTATATGGAGCTTAGAAAAATAGAAGGCTATGTGGTAGAGTAATTCTAGGCAGTTTCTAGAGTAGGTCACATGGTTGGCACAACATTGTGGGCCGAAGGGCCTGTAATGTGCTGTAGATGTTCTAATAGCATGAGCTATATAACTACTTAAAAATAAACACAGGATTTAATATGACAAATTTATAGAATGATCTTCATGAACATACACTCAATAGCTACTTTATTAGATACAGGGGTGGAAACTGGTGCAGTCTTCTGTTCCTGTGGCACATCCAATTCAAGGTTCAACGTGTTATTCATTCAGAGATGCTCTTCTGCACACCACTGCTACAAAGCATGGTTATTTGAGTTACTGTCACTTTGAACCAGTCTGGCCATTCTCCTCTGACTGTCTCATCAACAACACATTTTCACCCACTGAATTGCTACTCACTGGATGTTTTTCCTTTTGCTTCCCACACCATTCTCTGTAAACTCTAGAGACTGTTGTGCATGAAAATCCCAGGAGATCTGAAAAGCTCTCATCTGGTATCAACAATCATTCCATAGCCAAAGTTATCATGTTTATTCCCCATTCTGATGTTTGGTCTGAATAACTGAACCTCTTGACCATGTTGGCCTGCTTTTATGCATTGAGTTGCTGTCTCCTTGTTATGCATTGAGTTGCATTAACAAGGAGGTTTGCAGGTGTCTAATGAAGTGGCCACTGAGTGCATATCACAAATGCAGAGTTGCATGACTTCAGTAAAACACTGCAACTGATAAATTTTAAATGAGTATTCTGTAGCAAGGAGCACAGAGAAATCCTTGCCTTTAAAGCACTAGGAATGTAAAAAAATCAAGCTGTAATAATTCTGGAAAAATCACTGGAAGTAACATATTCATGGGATTTTCCCACCTTGCACTTTTCATGGCACGAACATCTCCATGCCTAATGCAAACAAAACTAATGGAAGTCAGATTATTAGAATGTTATTACCTTTATGATGTACATCTTATCTGGAAAGGTTGAGTGAGCTAGGATATTTTTCTTTGGAGAGAGATGACTTGACAGATGAATAGGAGACATATAATGGACAGCCACTGACTTTTCCCCAGGGTGGCAATGGCCAATACCAGACAGCATCCTTTCAAGGTGAGTGGACAAAGGTTTGGGGGCAATGTCAAACTGTTTTTTTTTAATTAGAGTGGCAAGTATCTGGAATGCACTGCTGGGGGGCGGGTGGTTGAGGCTCAAATCAATTTATAATCAAAGTACATATGTTTACATATACTACCTTGAGATTAATTTTTTGGCAGACATTTACAGAAAAATAATACAATTTTATTAAAAGTTATACATAAACAAAGACTGAAACACTAATGTGCAAAAGGTAAAGTGCAAATAACGTTAACACTGAGATCATGAGTCGTCAAGTCATTGAAGGGGAGTCTGTAGGTTGTAAAATCAGTCAGAGTAGTGTGAATGAAGTTACTATCTCCATTGATCAAGCATTTATTTATTTACTTGTGATACAGCCCGGAACAAGCCCTTAGGCCCAATGAGCCACATGGCCCAGCAACCCATTAACGTAATCATAGGACAATATACAATGACCAATTACCCTCCTAAACAGTAGGTTTTTGAACTATAGACCACCCGGGGGAAAGCCACACTTTTCACAGACAGTGCTGGAATTGAGCTACAAACTCTGGAACAAGCCCTGAGTTGTAATAGCATGGCACTAACTGCTACTTACTGAGCCTCTTCAACTAAAGCTCTCAGTTCAATACTAATTAGCGGAAATGATACCCGACCTGTTGGGGTAGGCCAATTTATGTAATCTTTTTCCTCAAGACCTACAAGGGAATGCTGTGTATTCAATACAGTTGTAACAGCACCACTTTCATCATGCTGATGCCATGCAGTTGTACATCATTACCAAGCTTAATTCAGTGCCATGATTCGCCACAGGCCATAGTCCTGATTAGAATTTGGCTAAGAACCTAGGTATCTCTAGAAACACACCAACCATACTAAGATTTCACCAGCTCCACATTAATAACTCCACATTCATTTACAGACAATAGTATGTCTTAGTATGATACAATAGGCTCCAGAACAACTAAGTCATGGTATTTATGGTAAAAGAAAACTACATGCAGCACATTTAAGTTTACAGAAGAATCAGAATCAGGTTTAATACCACCACATATGTCATGAAATTTGTTAACTTAATGGCAACAGAACAATGCAATACATAATAATACAGGGAAAAATAAGTTTGCTTGTAATATCCATATTATGTACTTCAGTCAACTTTACGATTTCTTCTGACCAAGATTACCTTAAAGATGAAAGATGAAGGTAACATGAACATTTCTGTAAGAAGTGAAATGCACATGAGGAAGCACAGGTGCACAGAGTAGAACGCTCAGATGGAGGCAAATGATTAAACTGCAATGGTAAAGTCATAAAAGAAGCACCAGGAACAACTATAGAAGTAAAACAAAACTCTAGATGTGAGAGGGTATTTAATAGCAAAAGATGATATAAAAATTGAAGCACAAAAAACACAGAAACTCAAGGAGATTGCATGAACAATAATTTAGGCACTCCAGGAATACAAGCTATTCAAACTTAAAAAAAAAATGAGTAGCTGGTAGTCACAAAACAATGAGAACAACTTTAAATTAAGCATTAAATTGGTATTAACGCCAGATAGCCATAACATTACGCAGCTTCAGCAGTTCATCGCCTCGTGGAAGGTGAACGCTGTCCCGCCATTTTAAATTGGATCACGTTGCTGTTAACACTGTGCTGAGTGTGTAACTTTGTACTTGGCTTAAATTTTTTTCTCTTATTTACCCTTGTAACCATGTCTCCAAAGCGTAAATCCGATGCAAGTGCTGGTGATGCATCAAAGGAAAACTATCACAGTTGAAAATAAGGTGGAAACAGTAAAGTGATCGAAAAGAGGTGAAAAGCCATCAGTCATTGGAAAAGCGTTAGCCTACAGTCGGTCAACAATCGGAGCAATTTGAAAGGATAAAGTGAGAAAGGCCCTGCCCCGATGAAAGCTACAATTATTACTAAGCAATGCAGTGGTTTGATTATTGAAATGGACAGGCTATTGATAATTTGGTTAGACGATCAAAATCAGCGTAATATTCCTATTAGCCTTACTTTACTGAAAGAAAAGACTCTAAACCTTTTCAATGATTTAAAAGCTGCAAGTACAGCAAGTAAGGTGTTTGTGATGAAGAATTTGTTGCAAGTAGGGGGTTGATTCAATCCTTTCAAAGTGAGGGCAAGTTTACATAATATTAAAGTGTAAGGTGAAGCATCGAGTGCCGATTTAAGTGCTGCGAGCGATTTTCCTGAAATGTTTTAAAAATTATTGAGGAGGGAGGTTATTTGCCAGACCAAATATTGAATGTAGATGAGACTGGCTTATTTTGGGGGAAAAATGCCTGAAAGGACCTACATTTTGAAAGAGGTAAAAAGCGCACCAGGGCATAAGGCATCGAAGGATAGGCTAACGTTATTGCTTTGGGGTAACTCATCTGGGGGTTTCAAGCTCAAGCCTTTGCTTGTGTATCGCTCCCTAAATCTGAAAGCACTTCGCCATTTCATTAAGGCATCTCTTCCCATTATTTGGAAGGCAAATTCAAAGGCTTGGGTTACAATTGCCATCTTTGAAGATTGGTTCTTGAACCATTTTGTTCCTGCTGTTGAACGTTATGGCTTGGCCAAGAAAATTTCTTTCAAGATTCTTCTGCTGCTTGACAATGCACCCGGACATCCAAGCACTTTAGATGGCCTTCACCCAATGTAAAGGTCATATTTTTAACCCCACAACACCACATCGCTACTTCAGCCAATGGATCAGGGAGTCATTGCCTCCTTAAACGCCTATTATTTACGGCAAACCTTCTCACAAGCAGTCAGGGCTACCCAAGATGATGTAATGAGCTTAAAGGAGTTCTGGAGGGATTATAACATCTATGATAATCAAAAATATTTCTGATTCTTGGGATAAAGTGAAGCAGTCAAATATGAAAGGAGTGTGGTTTAAATTGTGCCCCCAGTTTGTGCATGCTTCTCAGGGATTTACAGCTGACGACATCATCAAAGCCAGGCAAGCTGTGGTTAATATTGGGAATGAAACACAGTTAGATATCAATGAAAATGACGATGCAGAGTTACTCGACTCCCATGCCGAAGAACTGACCAATGAAGACCTTATGGTCAAACTAGAGCAGCAGAAGTTATATTCTGCATGGAGGTCGGTGACCAGTGGTGTGCCTCAGGGATCTGTTCTGGGACCCTTACTCTTCATGATTTTTATAAATGAATGACCTGGATGAGGAAGTGGAGGAATGGGTTAGTAAGTTTGCTGATGACACAAAGGTTGGAGGTGTCATGGATAATGTGGAGGGCTGTCAGAGATTACAGCAGGACATTGATAGTATGCAAAACTGGGCTGAGAAGTGGCAGATGGAGTTCAACCCAGATAAATGTTAAGTGATTCATTTTGGCAAGTCAAATATGATGGCAGAATATAATATTAATGGTAAGACTCTTGGCAGTGTGGAGGATCAGAAAGAGGGATCTTGGGGTCCATAAAAGACGCTCAAAACAGCTGCACAGGTTGACTCCATGGTTAAGAAGGTGTACAGTGTATTGGCCTTCATCAATCGTAGAATTGAATTTAGGAGCCGAGAGGTAATGTTGCAGCTATACAGGACCCTGGTCAGACCCCACTTGGAGTACTGTGCTCAATTCTAGTCGCCTCACTATAGGAAGTATGTGGAAGCCATAGAAAAGGTGCAGGGGAGATTTACAAGGATGTTGCCTGGATTGGGGAGCATGCCTTAAGAGAATAGGTTGAGTGAATTCAGCCTTTTCTCCTTGGAGGGGAGGAGGATGAGAGGTGACCTGACAGAGGTGTACAAGATAATGAGAGGCATTGATTGTGTGTATAGTCAGAGGCTTTTTCCCAGGGCTGAAATGGTTGCCACAAGAGGACACAGGTTAAAGGTGCTGGGGAGTAAGTACAGAGGTGATGTCAGGGGTAAGTTTTTTTACGCAGGGAGTGGTGAGTGCGTGGAACTGGCTGCCGGCAATGGTGGCGGAGGCAGATACAATAGGGTCTTTTAAGAGACTTTTGGATAGGTACATGGAGCTTAGAATAATAGAGGGTTGTGGGTAAGCCTAGTAATTTCTAAGGTAGGGACATGTTTGGCACAACTTTGTGGGCCGAAGGGCCTGTATTGTGCTGTAGGTTTTCCATGTTTCTATGATAGCATTTGAGGAAGACAACAACTGTGACCTAGGAACTCCAGACTAAAAAAGTTTGCAATGAAAAAGTTAGCTGAAGCCTTTTGTCTCATTGAAGCAGGGATGGCAAAGTTAGAGGAGCAAGATCCTAATACAGAGAGGTTCACCAAAGTTTACCGTGCATTTACTGAGAACCTCAGCTGCTACAAGGCCATTTATAATGAAAAGAAAAACTCTGCAGAAGCCTCCCTTGATGCCTACTTCAAGAAATTGACTCCAGTAGTAAACCTGCCCTCTCCAGCAGTAGAATCAAACCCTAACTCTCCAGCACCAAGTCCATCATAACCTTACCTCATGAATGCCTCTTCCAGTATGCAAGACATCGATGTAACCATATGTAGTTACTTTTATTATGGCCTTATTATTATGTACATTACTGTATTATTATGTTTAAGATGTTTTAGTGTATTTGGGTCAGCATTGCCCCCACTTGTCCCATTTAACCTGTCTTAGTGCAGGTGGACTTTAGGACCCGTGGGTGCTCAGGACCCGCTGCCTGCAGTTTCTGTTCTGTTGATGGAAAACGATCACGATTGAAAATTAATTTGTAATAATAAAGCGATCAGAAAGAGGTGAAACGCCATTGGTCAATGGAAAAGCGTAGGGCTACAGTCAGTCAATGACCGGAACAATTTTAAAGGATAGAGTGAGAATAATGGAGCATGCGAAAGGTCCTGCCCTGATGAAAGTTACAATTATTACTAGGCAATTTAGTGGTTTAATTATTGAAATACATTACATACGTTTCTTAAGTGTGTTATATGCACAGAAAGGAAAAAGATATACTATATACTAAGAAAAACATTTGAATAACTGACACTAAATAATACTGGAAGTACCTGTTCCGACTTGCGTACAAATCCGACTTAAAGATGGGCTCAAGAACGGAACTCATTCATAACCCGGTGACTGCCTGTACAGTAGGGTCTTCTAAGAGACTCCTGGATAGGTACATGGAGCTTTGAAAAATAGAGGGCTATGGGTAACCCTAGGTAATTTCTGAAGTACGTACATGTTCGGCACAGCATTGTGGGCTGAAGGGCCTGTATTGTGCTGTAGGTTTTCTATGTTTCTACAAGTTAAGCTAGCTGTGGGAGATGGTGTACTTGAAGTACACGGAAGAAACTCTTTTAAAGAAAGGTTAATAAGATGTGAAATATTAAAATATTTCTGCATCAGCATTACCTTACATATTTAAAGCATTTTATTTTTCATGCTCATTACAGACTTCCGGAATAGCTTTCTAGCAAGGATAGATCACTTTTTCTAGATTACTTCCTTTGCTTAATATATGATCTGGTTAACTGCTAAATTGGTATGTACCTTTGAAAGCTGATAAATGGGTTTCCCACTTTCTTCATCTCTGAAGGCAAGTTACCTGCATTCAAACACTCACCTATTCAATGCCAAAGTTTTAATTTAACTTTTAGCAAAATATATCATGCAGTAGTAATTATTAACATCCAAACCTTGCTGCATGGCTGTTTTTAAATAGCTATAGATGCATTATCAGGATGTGCATTTTCATTTTGCGCCAAACAGATTAGTATATATAAATGACAATTATTAAAATTATTCCAACTGAAATTGTGCTCTGATCCAAGACACACTTAGCATGACAGCATCATGTTTACATATATGCAAACCCTTTCAGTACAAACATTTGTTACAACTATTAAACATTTACTTGTAACATCTCAGCAGAAAATCTCCAAATGAATTTCTCATGCTGTTCATCATAATTACAAAACATTGAGCCACACAAATTTCACTTTACTGTTAAAAGTTTTACTTAAGCTATTCAACATTCTCAGTTCAAGAAGTTGTTACTGATCGAGTCCCTCTTTACTCAGCTTAATCTTTGGAAATGTTTTCAACAACTCCTGAAAAATGTTATAAGGTTGACTATCCCCTAGGCTTGAGACAAGCTAGCAATGATAGGGGCCAGGGGACAAAAATGCTGTGCTACGCTCAATCGCTACTGAAAAAAAGTCACCCACAGACAATGTCAAAATCAGGACCTGTCAACACCTTCTACCTGTGCTCAAAGAGCAACTGTAAACATTTACTAAATGCTTCAGAAAGATACTGAAATTTCCAGCAGATGAGTACAGTTAACATCAAAAGATCAGTCCAGCATTTTTAAAAATTACATCCAGCAACAATAGCACTTTACAATTAAACAGCATAATTTGGCCTACCCGAGAGCTACGAGTTTCAGAACTGAATCACTCAGTTTTGCAACACAGAAAGCCATTCAGATCATGGCTATGCCCGATAAAAAATTATTCAAATCAATCCTTTTTTCTCTACTCTTGTGAATTTCCAATTTTGTGTATCTAAGCTCCTGTTACAAAATATAACCAAACATCCCTTTAGCAGCTTTAGATGCAAAGCACAAATAATTCCATCTAAAGGCTGATTTATACTTGTGCATACAGGCTACACCGCAGCCTATGCCATAACTCTGATTTTCACTTCTGCGTCGCTCTATGCCGTAGCGAGCATGCGTTGGTGTGCACCAAAACGCTAGTTGGCGGTGGGGTTTCTATGCCACTGTGTTGAACTTCTTCGTGACAGACGTGGATGAGGAAATGCATTTCAAACTTTTTCGCATGTTGGCAGGTAGATTTGACGATTTGGTTCATCCATGGAGAAGCAACAATCGGAAACGCGTAGCAGGAAATGTGATGCTACCAAGCGGACCAATCACAGTTGTTCCGATCTGTGTCGCCGCAATGCGTGAGTAACTTTTCTGGAGAGGTGCATGTCACCCTACGGTGTAGGGTACGGCACAGGTACTGCGTAGGGTATGCTTTACCTATGGCGTCGATACGACACACAAGTATAAATCAGCCTTTATCCTCACCATTAACTTTAATTCCCTCTTCTGATGAACACAACAACCAGTGAAACAGTTTAACAAAATGCCTCACAATGGCCAACACCCATCAATCATCTTTGTTCCTAGAACAATTACATCTTCATATGTGGAAACTCAGTACTAGAAACACAGAAAACCTACAGCACAATACATATACGCCCTTCGGCTGAACGTATTTTTTTTTAGAAATTACCTAGGGTCACCCATGGCCCTCTATTTTTCTGAGCTCCATGTACCTGCCCAGGAGTCTCTTAAAAATATCCTATTGTTTACTAGAAGAGAGATCAAGTCAACCAGTAGGCAGCAGAGGCAGGATCATCATGTGTGTGGGCTAAGTATGTCCGGGGGGCAAATAGTCAGACAGTGTATCCATCCTTTGTAAACTCTTCAGTAGCTGTGTAGATACCTGAACAGTGGACTATCTGTTGGATGGAAGCGACCAACAACTCTGATAGAGGCAGATGCCAAGTTGTTAAGCTCACCAGTGGGAGGTGGTGCTTTAGCACTGCTGGCCCACCACAAGGGAGTCTTGATCATAAGTGGGCCAAAACTCCTGAGGACAGGTGGCAGATCAACTGATGATCCCACTGATGATAGCACAGGACAGTTAACATTTTAGTCCACTTGTATTTTCAATTTGTATCCACCTCCACCACCGTCACCCCATTCCATGCACTCACCACTCTCTGTGTAAAAAAAAACTTAACCCTGACATCCCCTCTGTACCTACTTCCAGCACTTTAAAACTGTGCCCTGTCGTGTTAGCCATTTCAGCCCTGGGAAAAAGCCTCTGACTATCCATACCATACTGGTTCATTGTCCTGCATCCTGTCTAAGAGCTTGCATAGTTTCTGAAGAATGGTGGCAACAATTGACTATACTATTATTTCTCAATGGGAGCAATGCAAGCAGATGGAGCATCAATATAGTGCAAGATTGTTAACACCATGTAGCACATTATTTCCTTTCTTTAAGTCTTAACGCCTGCCCTTAACACCTTATTGAGGTGAAATCAGAAACAAAACCAATAATCATTTCTAATCGTAAAAGTGCAAAATTAGACAAAATATCCATCTACTGCTATTCAAGCTGCAGTTCTTCAAAAATTATATACTGATGACTGTGTACTTCTCTGCTTATATCAAAACAAACACTCAAAACCAAATCCATGCATTCAGAAGTTTAAAATGAGATCTGATCTGACAGCATTTTCCAAACCCAAAAACTGACTGTCAGATACATCTCCTGTATTTGTCTACAACAAATAGAAAGCAGAAACAAGAGTACCCCAAACATGTCAAAAATAGAAATTCACTATCTATAACATTTCAAGATGGACATGATTTTCTCAAAGCAAAAGTAATTTTAACAGGAAGCACTCAGCAGTCCAATAGATTTAAACTTGCCTTTATATGGTGCATTTTATGGCCTCTCGAATCCTAAAATGTCTTAGCTGATTAAGCACTTCTGAAGTGTATGAAATACTTTAGCTAATTTATACAATGAGATTCCACATAAAATGTAAAAGTGACAATGATTAATTAATATGCTGGCCATATTAATCCTTCTGCTAACATTATCAATAAAACCTTTACTCTTCATCAAAATCATGCCTTGTTCTTTTTTCCCCATTTGCCGAGTACAGGTGGGAATTCAATTTAACATTTCAACTGAAGAGAGGCAGCGTAGCACTCGTCTAATCCCCGACGAGACCCGGTCTAGATTATGCACTCAGGTCTCTTTCTGACCAAGATGAGAACATAACAAAGGCTTTCATTTTGTTTTTAAACACTTTATATTATAACAAATCACATTTTATAATACAAACTGTGGCAGCAAATACATTAGGAAAACATTGCAAGAAATGTGACAGAGTGGCAGGTCTTCAACCTTAGAAGTCAAGTGCAGCTTGACACTTTGCAAACTAAAATTGCTCACCAAGAAAAATGTCACTCCTTTCTACATAAAATAGAGAGATACATTATTTATGCATTTAAAACATCAAAACAAAAAACTGGTAGCAAAATAAAACAATACTGAATTTTACTCTGCTACTGGAGTGCTTGTTGCAGCCACTAGATACCCAAGTGTTCTATTTCCACATACCCATAACCTGCCTCAAATGCAGGTGGGGCACATCCTGGACACAACTTGTATTTATCAGTGATGTTAGTGATTAAAATCGTGATTTTTCACCTGACCCAGAAAACCCTTAATGAATTATTTTCCATAAAACTCAATCAGTACATTAAAGAATTGTTAACAATAGTTGAAAACAATGTAATATGAACATTCTCACTTATCCCCCATGTCACTGGGCAGAAGCACACGCCACCAGCCACAACAGCTTCCACCTTGCTATTACCAGACTATTGAATGGTCCCCTAATATGATAAGATGGACTCTCAGCTTTACAATCTACTTCATTATGGCCCTACACTACACTTTCAGCAAAACTTTATTCTGCATTGTTATTCCTTTCCTTGTGCTGCTTCAATGCACTGTTGTAATGAAATGATCTGTATGAATGGCATGCTTAACAAAGCTTTTCACTGTACCCCAGTACATGCGACAATAATAAATCAACTTACAAGACTCAATGAGAAACCCATGCTAAAACTGTTTATCAATATGTACTTCAATCTAAAGATTGCCCAGAGATAAATTTGGCACTCATCTCAAGTGCCATTTGGTAGTTAAAAACATGAACTATAAAATGAGAACGGCCCATAAAATCTATTATACCAAAGGCCATTAAAAAGTAATTGCAAAAGGCAATTACTACAGGAAATATGTAATTCCTTTTAGATTATCAAGACTACAGAATATGTCCACCTGGGCCATTCAAGTGATTCACTTACACACTAGACATCAAGAATAGTCATGATGCTAGTTTTATATGAAATTACCTGTCTATAACCATTTCAATCACATGGAATATCATTCCCAGATATCCCCAGTACTCTTCTTTCAAGGAGATAATCACCAGCATTGTTTGACTGTGTAAGGGATCGATTCCTACGTTCCAATGGATGACAATTTTTTTGGGACATGAAAATACCTAGGTGCTCATAAGAAGATTCCATCAGCCAGCTTGCATCGCCATCATAATTCATTAAAAACTGTGGGGCATGGCATTTAGTGTCAAACACTTAAAGTTCCTTGACAAAATTTTGATCACCTCTTCAATCCAAATTTTCATTTAAGAAATGTGGTCAAACATTTTTCAAAACCTAAATATTCCTAATTAGAACATTTCAATTTAAATGGACTGAAAATAAATCAAACAGACTTCGTTTTCCATTTGCAGACACTTTTTAAAAAATTGAACTTTTATCAAAAATTAAATAAAATAGAATGAAACTATTAGTTAACCATGAATAGGTTGGGAAATGAACAAGTAGGGGAACATGAAATTAAGCTAGCATTCAATTCCCCAGCATTTTGTGTGTGTTGCTTGAATTTCCAGCATCTGCAGATTTCCTCATGTTTGCATTCAATTCCCCATATTCAGTTAGTGAAAAGGCAGAGCACATTGACAGAAATCATTCTTGAGGAGGAATACACAAACCTTTTACCAACATCACAGCTATTTCATACTTGTCCAACAATATGCAAACCTAGCAACACAGAAAATAGGAAGAAGCCATTAGGCTTGTTCCACCACAAACAAGGTTGAAAAACCACTTCAATACCCTATTCTCCAAACATTTCTCCATACCCCTTTAGCATTAAGCACTACATTTACCTCCTCCCTAAATATATTTTATTATAATACCCATCTTCAGTGGTACAGAATGGCCCACATTACAAAGATAATTTTCCTTGCTCTCAATTTTATAATGGCATACACCATTACCAGAACCTGACTCTCAGTTCCAGATTTAACAACGAATAGCCAAACTCTGTGTATTTAGTCTATCTAGAATATTATATATTTTGATGGGATCCTGTTGCATTCTTATAAACTCCCATCAGTCTTTCCACCCTCGGTATCATTCCAATGAACCCTTGTGGCATTCCCTTCATGGCAAGAACAACTTTGCTCATATAAAGCAATCAAGACAGTATACAAACTTCAGATGCGGCCTTACAGAGGCCCTGTACAGATGCAGCAAAGATATTCTAGCTCTTGCACTCAGATCTCCTTGCAAATGAAGGTCAACACTTGACTTCCTAACTGCTTGCAGCATTTGAATGCTCGCTTTCAGCAACTGGGGTACAAAGACACAAGTCTTGATGCACATCTCATAGAAGCGACTTGCCTCCTGGCACAAGAGGTCCACTGCAAATGCCATCTCATCGACTCTTCATTCAACCCTGGAACATCTGGACAGAAATGAAGTGCATACCTCGGTGTTATCATTTCAGAGGGCCTGTCCTGGGCCCAGCACATCGGTGCAATTACAAAGAAAGCACTACAGTGCTTCTACTTCCTTAGGAATTTGCGAAAATTCAGCACGACATCTAAAGCTCTGACGGACTTCTATAGATGTGTGAGGAAGAATATACTGACTGGCTACATCACAGCCTGCTGTGGAAACACCAACACCATTGAACTGAAAATCCTACAAAAAGTAGTGGATATGGCTCAGTCCATCACAGGTAAAGGCCACACCATTGAACACATCTATATGGAATGTTGTCAAAGGAAAGCAGCATTCATCACCAGAGACCCCAACACCCAGGCCATGCTTTCTTCTCACATGCTGCCATCAGGAAGTAGGCACAGGAGCCTCAGGATTCACACCACTAGGTTCAGGAGCAGTTATTAACCCTCAACTATCAGGCTCTTGAATGAAAGGGGATAATTTCACTCGCCCATCACTGAACTGTTCCCACAACTTATGGACTCACTTTCAGAATCAGGTTTATTGTCACTGGCATGTGTCGTGAAGTTTGTTAACTTAGCAGCAGCAGTTCAATGCAATACATAATATAGATAAAATAATGAATCATATAGCAGACATATATTGAATAGATTAATATATTATTTCTGTTTTTGCATGATGTTAAAAAAGTGAGGTAGTGTTCACAAGTTCAATGTCCATTTAGGAATCGAATGACAGAGGGGAAGAAGCTGTTCCTGTATCACTGACTGTGCCCTTTCAAGCTTCTGTACCTTCTACCTGATGGTAACAGTGAGAAAAGGGCATGCAGGGGGTCCTTCATGGACACTTCATTTCATGTTCTCAATACTTATTGCTCATTTATTTATTACTACTATTTCTTTCCTTTTGTATTTGCAATTTATTGTCTTTTACACACTAGTTGTATGCCCAATTGGTGTGGTCTTTTATTGACTCTATTATGATAATTGGATTTATTAAGTATGCCCATGTGAAAATAGATCTCGGGATTGTATACAGTGACATATATGCACTTTGATAGTAAATTTACTTTGAACTTTAAATACTGCAGATAGTGAAAATCTAAAACAAAAATAATGCTGGAAACACTCAGCAGGTCCAGCAGAATTTATATAAAAAAAAACAGCTAATTTTCAAACTGAAAGCCCTTACCGTTAAAACTGTTAAACCTTTGCCCCCCCCCCACCAATATCCATTCAGATAATAATGCATTGTAGACTTTACAAGAGATGGACAAATCCATCTTTCCATTTTAAACTACATCTGCCATGCATTATCTTTCTCAACCAATTTGTCTAAAGCACATTGGAACCTCTCTACATTCTCCTCATAGCTCACACTTCCCCTCCTGCCACAATTCAGCCAATTTATGCGTCATCTGCAAACCTGGAGATATATGTAGTTTCCTATCCAAATCATTAATATTTATTGCAAATAATTGCAGTTTAAGCATTGACCCTGGCAACACCACTCATCACTACCTGTCACTTGAGGAAAGCCACCAAATTCATTGAAAATATCATATAAACTAATTTAAAGTAACGCAAAAAATGAAGTTGTGTTTTCTGCACAGAAGCTTTCAGGCTAGATGAATGCACAATGGGATGCTCCTCCTTTTGAGCAAGGCAGGCAATTTCCCTGTTAACAAGTTTGCATTACACATTGACCCTGTTTGTTGGATAGGAAAAAGGCACCTGCTGGGATGGTTCTTGAGCTAAGAGAACAGTGGAGGGAAGTTGGCCTTTCATGAAAACAGTAAGAAAGATCTATCAATGAGAGAACAGGATGGGACATGGGTTTTTCTCTACTGAAAACAGAAACAAAAGGTAAAATGACTGACGTGAGGAAGTGAGTGAAGGGGCCTGGGCAGAATGTTGAGCAGCAGCCAAACAGAGCTGCTGCAAGCTTATAAAGAAAACTAATGAGGAACAGGAATTTTCTCAGTCTTTACTGAAATTACGCCAAGTTAAACTTACTATTGAAGCCACTTTTGACAACACCTTTTTCACAAGGTTTAAGAATTGTTCCAATTAAGAATTGGATCATTCCTTATCCTAGCCTGATGCTACTATGGTTCATTTCAGTAAGCTCCAGAGATTCAACTGCACAAATTCCCCTTCACATAAATACTCTCCCCTGCCACCTTTTCAACACAAATTCATGCCCAATACAGGCCAATCAACTGTAAAACTATCCCAGTTATACTTCTTTCATTAAGTCCTTCACCCCTTAATAAGAGAAAAGTGTGGAGGAGCAGAGATTGCCTGGGGCCCATGTCCACTGATCCTTCAAAGTTACCACGTAAATCAATAGAATTGTTATGCGTATGGTGTGTTGGCTTTCACGAGTCAGGAGATTAAGTTTAAGAGCCACGAGGTAATGTTGTAGCTCTATAAAAACCTGGTTAGATCACATTATCAGTTCTGGTCACCTCATCATTATAGGAAGATTGCAAAAGCTTTCAAGACGATGCCTGGACAAGAGGGCATGTCTTATTAGATTGGCTGAGCAACTAGGGCTTTTCTCTTTAGAGCAAAGGATGATGACAGGTGACTTGATAAGAGGTGCGCATGATAAGCAGCATAGAGTGGATAGCCTGAGACTTTCTCCAGGATGAAAATGGCTAATACAAAGGAGCTAATACAAAGGTGATTGGAAGAAAATATTGTGGGGGATGTCAGGCAAGTTTGAAAAAAAGAGTGGTGGGTGTGTGGAACACATTGTCAGGGCTGGTGGTAGAGGCAAATACATTAAGAGCATTTAAGAAACTCCTAGATAGGTACATGGATGATAGAAAATTGGAGGGTCATAGAGGAAGAAAGGATTAGATTGATTTTAGGGTGGGTTAAAAGATCAGCACATCATAGATGAAGGGCCTGTGTTGTGCTGAAGTACTCTATGTTCTGAAAGTGTAAATATTTCCAAAATGCTTCCTCACCCCAAAGAACGTAATTCAATTTTCAGTGCAGCTGGTTTCAAAATAATCCAAGCTCAATCATTGAAAAGTCAGTTATACCATTCACATCTATGAAACAAAACTTTAATACACCTTTTTCAGTAAGGTTTTTTTTTAAAAAAACAAAAAATTCAAACTCAGCAGAACTCAATCTGTAAAGTGAAAATCAAGTTCGACTTTATATAAATGACAAAGGAAAGTACAATACCACATTAACTGCCTACGCTTTTAGTTTCCAACCTGCCTAGTTTTTGAAACATACTCAAAGGCTGACAGGAAGCCACACAAGTTCTTATCAAGACTAAAGTTAAAGTTGATAATACCATCTTCTGTTTGCAAGCAAAAGCCATCGCCACTTTATTTGTGCTCTCAGTTTGGCTGCTGCTCAAAATTCTGCCCAGGACCCTTCAATCACTTTTTGTGATTTAGTCAAGTTACCTTTCATTTCTATTTCTGGTAGAACAAAAACCCATGTCCTACTCTGTTCTCATTGATAGATCTTTCTTACTGCTTTCATGAAAAGCCAACCTCACCATTCTGTTTTCTAAGCTGAAGAGCCATCCCAGCATATGCTCAAACATTATTCTTGTTTGTTGTACAGGAAAGGGAATAAAGTAATGCAAAATGTAAGCCTGCATTACACTTCAGCATGTAATGCGAACATATTAACAGGGAAGTTGCCCACACTACTCAAAAGGAAATTCATTCCATTGTGCATTCAACTAGTCTGAAATCATCATTCACAGCACAACTCAATATTTATCTGCTGGATTTTAATGAATTATGAATTTAAAAGGTTCACAATATTCAGAAGTACTCTACACCAGTTGTTTTCCTCTTCACCTCAGATTCCAGTGTCTCTCTCAATTCCACACATTCTCCCCCAATTTACCTATCCTTTCCTCACTGCCCTAAATCCCAAAGAAAAACACATGATGTAGTCAAACTCTTCCTGAACCCAGTTTTGACTCTTGTTTTCATGCCTTCTATCCTAATGTCTCTAAAATCTTGAGAACATTTCCTTATCTCACCTGTCATTTTCAAACAACTGCCTCAGTTTCTTCTTCATGGAAGAGCTGTTTTGTAAGTCTTAACGATAACATTCAGTTCTATATCTTCACTGCTTACTGCCAAACCCACAATCACCTGTATTACCTGGGCCCATTCTGAATCAATAAAAACTTCACTCAACTATCAAAGATTAAGTACATTAAGTTTACAGTGAGGACTAAAAGTAATGAATTTCAACACTAACTGGCTACTTAGGCCAAACAAGGCAAAAATGTGAACTATATGTTAAGCTTTAAACCCCACATCCTGTCCAGATAATATTTATTTTTGATCTACACTATTCATATCCGTTTTACTTCAGCCAACCACAAGTTCCTCTCTTCATACCTGCTATCTTTACAGTTGACTTTTTATTATCCTGGCAATTTCCCTTTATTCTCCACTTATCTTAAACATCTAGTTGTACAGTATACTGCAAAAAAATATTAGGTTTAAAATATATAAACAGTGCATCTAAAATTCTTGCACAATACTGTATTTGCCAGCTTGAAGTGGATAGAAAAGGATTGAGAATGGCAAGGGTGGAGTGCCGTGGGTGGGGCGTGGGAAGGTGGCAGAGAAGGAGCAGCAGGGGCAGGGTGGGTGCAGACGCACAAGGCCCTGAGACACTGGGCAAGATCATTTGATTTCAAACCATTTGTTTATCAGTCATTACAGAATGTTTCTCTGGTGCTTCTCATTCTCTTCCCCTCTTCCCAACCATGATTTCCACCTCCCTGCTCCCTTCCCACTCAGTACACAATAGAGACTCATATCAGAAACAGATTTATCATCACTCACACAAATTTGTTTTTTTTTGCAGCAGTAGAATACATAAAATTACTTCAGTACCGTACAAAAGTGTCAGGCATGCCAGCTATACAACTAGACTTCTGCAGAGTACTGTATAAACCTTAGCTGCAAATGCAGAAGAAACAAAAATCAAAGATTTAATTAGACTTCACCTCAAGAGGATTCAAAATCAAGCCCAGGAAGTTATGCTTCAAATTGCAGATTCCAGCTCAGATCCAATATAGAGCACTGCCTCCAGTTTTGGGCAGCAAACCTCAGTAAAGGTCAACTTGGAAGTAGTATGATTTACAAACAGGTAAGGAACAAATGGCCTACTTGAAAAGTCTTACGTAGTTAAGAACTAGGCTTCACAATATTGACATTTCTCACTTGCCCAGAAACAGGGGATCTCTGTATCTCATCCACATCCATGCCAGAATACAATACTCATCCCACACTTTCACTCTTCCTAAGGGAAGGATCCCTCTACTGTAGCATCTAATTAATATGACCCAGATCTACTCAGTTTGATGTGAACAATACTTGAGTGTCCTTGATCAGATTGTACCTAGGGAAGTGAGATTAGAATGAATAGTGTTGGTTTTCCCAGACTTTCCAAGCATGAGCAGATCAAAATTAGACAGCATTCTGAAGTTTAACCAGAGTCTTGCACAATAACAAAAGGACTCAGTCTTGTGTTAGCATAATATATGCCTTACGTACAACTAGGAATTGTTTGCTTTGCCTTAGCCATGGTCATGAACCTTTAAAGGGTGATTTTACTTTCATCATTTGTCAGACCTTTAAAAATTCATTAGCTAATTTTATTTCCTCAAAACCAAGTATGCCAACCTACTGATGCAAAACATCCAGAAGCAAAAAGAATCACTACAGTCAGGAATACAAGTCAGATTCTAGTAAAAACTCTGAGACTGATTTGTAATTGTTACGACAGACAGGAAGGGAAAATGAATTTGAAACAGGCTCAGTTTCAACTTAGGTCAACAGGGATGGTAGAAAGAGGAAATACAGCTAACAAGCTATGCACTCAGGCACACAGGTTCATCACTGAACTGAAGTTCTTCATTTCACTATGCCAACATACAAATGTAAACTACATTATAAAGCAGTTAGCCACGAGGAAAAGGGGCACACGCTTTAAAGAGTTTTGATTGCATGTATCCAAACTAATACAACAGTGAGGGTGGAAAGTCTTATTTTACTTGGAAGTTTATTAGATCTCATTCACAATGTAAAACTCATTTGGCCTCATTATGACACCCATTAACATGGGTAGTTCTCAGACTATTGTACTAAATCTTATCTCATCGGCATGGATCAATTTTTACATGTGTACTAAAATCAGCTAACTTACCTCTGCACATTTCCACACATCACCTTACTTGATTTTACCAGGTTACTTTCACAACATTAATGAACAGAATAGGCCTTAAATTGCTCTACCTATAAACAACACACAAAACCTGGATTCAAGAATCCCAATCCTGACTACTCTTTCTAGATGCTTGTAGCTGGACACCCAAGCTTCAATGGTTAATTTCTTGCGAACACTTCAAACATTATTCCTGTTCCTCATCACAACAACATAGCCCCCGGAACATTGCTCAGTTTTATGCCCATCTTACATATCATCCCATTGAATCACCTGCACTTTTACCACATCATGACTCCCTCTGACCAGCCACTCAAATTTCTCCAAACACAAACCCCAGTACTCTCAAACCTCCACTTCTTGTACTCTGCCAGAAATACCATTCCTTTCAAATCATAGCCCCACTTCTGGACTTGAGTAAGTAACCATGGTTTAAAATTCAGTACAGTTGAGTAAGAGTTACATACCCTGTGTCTACTGCGACTATGCTAATCGTCATATCTATTCATAATAATCCCACTCCTTGCATTAAGTCTCCCCATCCCTTCCTCATTTAAATACTGTCCAGATGCACATTACTGAACCTGCCTCCAACACCTCTTCCTGCAGCCGATTCCCGATAGCAGCTACTCTGAAACGTTTATCCCGCAGATCCTCTTTAAACCTGCGTCGCTACTTTCAGGAAACTACATACTTGTACATCAAGATCTGCTCAACAACACTCCCTAGGGACCTGCCATTCACAGTGCTCATCCTGCCTGGTTTAACTTCTTAAAACATGTCACGTTGCACTGAAAGTGAATGTTTTATTGTCAAATCCCGGTCAGTATTCCAACTGATCATGCAAAAGAGTGTGCAAACCTCGAAAGCCTGGACTCGATGTCATTTTCAAGTACAGAAGTTGTGGAATGAAGACCCACTACAAAACCCTAACGTAAAATTCCAGGTACACACACTAAAGGGAACTTTGCAGCATTGGTGATCTCTCAGACAAGATATTAAGCTAAAGCACTGTATGCTCAGCTCAATACAAAAGATCCCACAACAGAGATGAACAGCAGGAACTTACCCCCAAGCAATGTTTCTCAAAAAGATCACCATATTATTATCACACTGAGATCTTGCTGTGCACAAGTCAGTTGCCACATTTCCTCTATTACATCTGTGGTAACACTTAAAGTTCTTCATTGACCAGAAAGGTACAGTACATTACTAATTTCAAGTCTGTCTTTAGACAAACATTTATCCCTCAATGAAAGATTTAGTCATTTGCCTCACTGCTGCTTGTAGATGCTCTGTACACTGAATACCACGCTTGCCTTTTGTAAATGTTTAATCATTTAAAAAATAAAGTAATTGACTGCAAAGTGTTTTTGATATCTCAAGGACATGAAAAGCCCTACTTTAAAAGTTCACAAGCCCCAAGCTTTCCAACTTTCATTGGACTCCCAAAATTAGTGAACACCTTTGCCCAAAAATACTTTTACATAACATCCCACCCTTCACCTTAACACTGTAACTAACCTAAAATCTCAAGACTATTTCTTTAAAACCTTTTTCACACTGCTTCTTTGCTGCTCTATCAGAGTCAACACCACTTTCTCATTACTTTCTTATTACTCATTACCTTTTTAGACTCTACGCTGCTGAGACTTATCTGCCCAAAAACACATATTAACAATATAAAAAATGACTACGGCGGCAAACAAAGGACAAATAACCATGCCATTAATCAACTCCTACTCTTAAGCCATGTCATAATGTGACATTAACTTTCATTTTGATTGGAAGTGACTGAGTCAGAGGGGCAGAAGTGAGGAAGGCATATTCCAAGTAGTAACCTCTAATACAATGTTCCAACTCTTTTTGGATGATATTAATTCGAGTCAAACAACTTCCTGACAGCATTTTAAAAATGGCATTTCCACCTCTTGGCACCCCACCCCTCGTGAGGGTCAATTTGTCAAATCATGCACAAGGGCAAACCATAATATAGGTAGTGCTTCGGAACACTTTGTCTGGACAGCTGCTCATCAAGTATCAAACAATATTTTAATACATGCCTGGAGGAAGGCCTATGTAAACTGACATGGCTAACTTAAAGTGAAGCCCATTACTTTAGCTGTAGACAAAATGAAATGCAGAAGTGAGGTAAAGTTTTCAAGAACTGTAGCTGTGTATGAAAAGTCAATGTCACAAAATTTCAGTTCCCCAAGCCTAACAATTACCAATCATTGCCAGAGATACTAATAAATGAGATGTTGCTATTTTTACCAGTTGATCAGGATACATTTACTAGAGCTTACCAGGCTCATCACAGTGTTTGTCTATTTTAGCAAACTACAACACTAACTAATCCACACAAAGCCCTAAACATAAAATGGTACGATACTTTTTATTTAACATGTTCTTGTATGACTATCACTCCTTTTTCCTTTGTGTACCAATGTAATGGGAAAAAAAACAAAACAAACCCAAGTTCCTCACTAAAAAAACATTCGAATGTCACTTTCATTAATATCAACAAATTAATGCAAGTGATTAGAAGAAACGCTAAACTTCTGACAATTCAAGTGATAAAACTCAAATTAAGCAATTCACAAGAAAAGGATGTAAATACTCAGATCTCACTTTTGTCCGAGCATCGTGTTCCTCTGCTGCCTTGGTTTATTTAAGTCACTTACACTAAAGGCCCCAACATATTTTCCACAGAGAATGAACAAATTAAATACTTCCGACTTGCTCGCAGAAACGCTCCTATGGATCTCTCAAAGACATTTTTAAAATAAATCACCATTCCCTGAAGGGGTTAGGAATAAAAACACCTCGTGTCAGTATGTTCTTATTGTGGCCCTTCCTTCTCCCTTTAGGCCGAGCGGAGCCTCGGGCTGGTGTACATAAGTGTGGCGGCCGACTGCCTATCCCGGGCGGCTATGACACCTGAACCTCGCTGGCCTCGTTAATCCATACCCTCTTAAATAACGTGCCTAAAGACATATTTCATTATAGAAACGGCTTAAAACAACAGGGGGCTAAATTTAGACAGGGAGGAGAGGCTTCCGATCGGATCCTTCAACAATAATTTACCGCTTTTTACGCATTCTTTATTAAATTGAATTAAAATTATGGTGAGTGGAGACGGTGGCGGTGGGGGGGGGGGGGAGGGTATTACAGCGATTATGCTTATTTAACTAACCTTCTGTCGTCCCCTCCGCCAGGCGCACACAGGCCGTAATAAATAGATGGAATCCCAAAAGTAGCAGTGCTGGCGGGGAGGGACAGGCGCTGGCGCTCCACCGCGGCTGCTGTCCCGAGCTGTGCGAACCCACCGCCTTCCACTTCGCCATGCTGCTTTCCGACTGACAGAGAGTGTGGCTGCAGCCCGGGTGGGTGCTGGGAGGCGAGGGAAGGGGAGGGGTAGGCAGGCGCGACCCCTCAGCTCGCCTGTGTGACTCGCCCTGCCCGCTGTGACTGCGCGCTGGTTACCTCCCTTCTCACTACCGCTCGCACACCTCCCCTCCAAAACACACGGCCAACTAAAGAGGAAATACTTAGAAGCATAACAAACGCAGTTGCCTCCTTCTATTTCCTCTGTTTTCCACGTCTCTTTTCTACTTCACTCTTTCACCTTCTGCTCCAAACCTCTCAGCCACATCCTCTTTTTCTCACAATATCCTTATCCCGCCCCACCTCCTCTTGTACCGCTATACCTTATACTATCTACTGCCGACTCTTTCAAACACACACATTCTCCTCATTCCATTCCCTCGTCTTTTTCTTTCTTCTTCTACTCTCCCTCTCTTCTTCCTTCCTGGAAAAATGCTAATGAGAAATGCCACCAATTAAGCAAGGGCCAAATCAGGAGAAAGAGGAAATGCTAAGTAGTCAGGAATAACCTACACTATCACAAAGTGACATTATTACTCCTCGCCAACTCAAAGGGCAAAGAGCTCCGCCAAATAAGACTAACGAACATGAAACCCATACGGCTCACCTATCTGATTCATTGTTCCTTTCCTTTTCAACACCAATCACAACCCCGTCCCGCGAAAACCACCGCCAGAAATAAAATAAGGAGGCTATCAATTAGGGATATGAGCAATGCGGACGTGTAAATTTTAAGAATTTTAAGTTTTTTAAGAAATGGGGATTTATTTAAATCCAAGATTAAAGTGAAGTAAAATGTTATATATAGTGAATGAAATACATCCAGGAGTGGTTACCTACACAGATACTGTATTAATATAGAGCTCTTAAGAAAACAACTTGCATAAACAATGTTTTATATAATTTAAGAATATTATTAAAGTCTCAACATCTTAATACTATAAGATGCACTCTTCACCTCACAGTCACTTCCTTGTGACCTTGCACCTTATTGTCTACCTCCAATGCACTTTCCCTACTGTAACGATTTATTCTCCGCTCTTCTATTATTTGACCTTGCACTACCTCAATGCATTGTTGTAATGAATTGATTTGTATAAGTGGTACGCAAGACAAGTTTTGAAAATACCTCAGTACATATGACAATAATAAACAAATTTACCAAATTGTTGCATTTGACATATCAAAATCAGAAAAAGGTTTATTATCACTGTTCTGTGTGAAACGGTCCTGGTGAGGGGTCTCGGCCCAAAACATTGACTCTTTATTCACTTCCCTAGATGATGCCTGATCCGCTGAGTTCCTCCACATTGTGTGTGTGTTACTCTGGATTTTGTAGTGTGTCTTTTGTATTTGAACTATGTTGGCATGGGCCAAAATTTTATAGTTGCAAGCACAGCAAAATTGTTAATGTTGAGCACTAAATAACCGTGAAAGTGACAACAGCTTCTGGAGAATCCACAAGCATAGTTAAACATACAGAGGAGTTACTACTAGTAATTCCTTGTACCTGCACAAGTAAATACAGATATTCTAACATAGTCTACATACTGTAGTTTGACTACAGAGGGACTGGTGATCTTGGTTCTGGAGTGTGATCAATGTAGTTACAGCAGTTTCCATTCATTCTGAAGATAACTGGATATAAGCGAGTGATAATAAACCTGATTCTGATTTTGATTAGCTCCATTCTCACAGGAGTCCTGATGACAGATCTCAGCCTGAAACGTCAACTTTTTATTCCTCTCCGTAGATGCTGTCTGACCTGCTGAGTTCCTCCAGCATTTTAGACCATAAGAGATAGGAGAAGAATAAGGCCATTCGATCCATTGATCACAGCTGATCCACTTCCCTCTCAACCCCATTCTCCTGCCTTCTCCACATAACCTTTCACCAGCTGATTTAGCAAGAACTTATCAACCGCTGCCTTAAATACATCCAATGAACAGGATTCCACAGCTGCCTGTGGCTACAAACTCCACAGGTTAACCACTCTAGCTAAGTAAATTCCTACTCATCACTGTTAAAAATGGACGTCCCTCTATTCTGAGGTTGAGCTCTCTGGTCCTAGACTCGCCCACTGAAGGAAACATCCTTTCCACATCCACTCTATCTAGGACTTCCAAAATTTGATAGGCTTCAATGAGATCCCCCTCATTCTTCTAAATCCTCGTGAGTACAAGGCCAGGACCATCAAACTCTCTTCATATGATAAGCCTTTCATTCCCAGAATCATTTTCGTGAACTTCCTTTGACCCCTCTCCAATGTCAGCACATCTTTTCTTAGATAAAACTGCCCACAATAGTTGTCCATAAAGTGAGGCCTTACCAGTGCCTTTTGAAGCTTCAGCATTACATCCGTGGTTTTATATTCTGATTGTCTCGAAATGAATGCTGACATTGCATCTGCCTTTCCTCCTACTGCCTCAACCTGTGAGTTAACCTTTAGGGAATCCTGCACGAGGGCTTCCAAGTCCCTTTGCACCTTGGATTTTTGAATTTGCTCCCCATTTAGGAAATAGTCTATGTTTTTGTTCCTTTTACCAAAGTGCATTACCATACACTTCCTTATACTGCATTCCATCTGCCACTTCTTTGCATGTTCTCCTAATCTAGGTCATCTACAGCCTCCCTTCTTCCTCACTACTACTTGCCCCTCCACCTATCTTTGTATCATCTCCAAACGTGCATAAAGCCATCAATCCCACCATCCAAATCATTGACATACAATGTAAAAAGATGCAGTCACAGCGCTGACCTTTGCAGAATACCACTAGTTACTAGCAGCTAATCAGTAAAGGCTCCCTTTATTCCCACGCTTTACCTCTTGCCAATCAGCCAATGCACTACTCATGATAGTACCTTTCCTGTAATACCATGAACTCTTATCTTGATAAGCATCTTGCCAAAGGCCTTCTGAAAATCCAAATACACATCAACTGATTTTCCTTTGTCTACTCTGCTTGGAATTTTCTCAAAGTATTCCAACAGATTTGTTCAGGCAAGATTGTCCCTTAAGGAAACCATGCTGATTTTGGCCTATTATACCATGTGCCTCCAATTAACCTCATCTTTAACAAATGACTCCCTCATCTTCCCAACCATTGAGGTCAGGCTAACCGGCCTATAATTTCAAACAAGAGAAAATCTGCAGATGCTGGAAATCCAAAATCAACACATGCAAAATACTCAAGAAAGAAAGGAAGGGGGTGATGGGCAGGTAAGGAGGTAAGGTGAGGCAGGTAAATGGGAAGGATGGAAAATTCGAGAAATCGATGTTCATGCCATCAGGTTGGAAGCTACCCAGATGGGGTATAAGGTGTTGCTCCTCCAACTTGATTGTGGCCTCTTTACAACAGTAGGGGAGGCCATGGATTGACATGTCCTTACCTGCCCATAACCTCCTTCTAGTGCTCCTCCTCCTTCCCTTTCTTCCATGGCCTTATGTCCCCGCCTATCAGGTTCCCCCTTCTCCAGCCCTTTCTTTATCTCTTTCACCATTCAACTTCCTAGCTCTTTACTTCATCCCTCCCCCTCTCCCTGTTTGACTTATCACCTTGTATTTCTTCCTCCGTTCCCCCCCCCCACCTTCTTACTCTGACTTCTCATCTTTTCTCCCCCAGTCCTGATGAAGGGACTTGGCCTGAAATGTCGACTGTTTACTCTTTTCCCTGGCCTTCTGAGTTCCTCCAGCATTTTGTGTGCGTTGTTTGGCCTACATTCTCCTTTCTTCTGCCTCTCTCCCTTCTTGAAGAGTGGAGTGACATTTAAAATTTTCCAGTCCTCCAGAAGCATGCCAGAATCTAGTGAAACATGAATGATAATTACTAATGCCACTACTATCTCTTTGGATAATCTCTTCATTTTGTGTGTGTTACAAGAAAACTGTTGGAGAAGAGGTGCCACATTACAGTAAGGAAGATTCAGAAAAGTCTTGGGGCAATAATGCACTGTTGTTTGACACTAGTCTTCTCTGACATTGGTTCTGTTGTACATCTGTTGTTTAGTATTCTGACATGCATGTTATTGTGAAGAACTATAAGATGAAGACAAGTTTCTGTGGCAGCCCATTTTGAGGAAGCTACTTCAAAGTCCCTCCTGAGTAATCGTGTCAAAGTTTTTTGTGATATGAATAGTGTTTTGTGTTGTTTCCTGCATTTTCCTTGGTAAATATCATGCCCACTTTGTTTCTAAGTGAATAGAATTGAGACTATGATTCCAGAAGGAACTCTTTTGTTAGTAGTAGGAGATGGTTGAGGAGGTCCCTGGCAATACATTTCTCCTGGGCAGACAGTAGAAAGAATCCTCTGTGGATACCACACTTGGACCTATTTCTTTCTAAAGATGGTAATGATTGCAGCATCTGAAGGTCTCCTGGTATATCTTTCTTTTCCTATATTTTTACAGTGAGATTGTGGATTTGTGACTGAAGCTCTTCACTCTTAAGCTTTAGGACTTCAGCAGGTGTGCCACCTGTTCCCAAGAACTTGTTGTTTTTGAGTTGGGATGTGGCTTCAACTTTTTGTTAGTCAGGAATGATAACAAGGCTGGATGAACAGATTGCCATGGGATGAAGTTGAGAGCACGCATATCTAGGACCGAGTCAATGACCTTCAAAATGTTCCTTCTAGCATGGATTAGTTTACCCCCATTCTTTGTCTTTAGTGGTGTGATTATTTGGGTATATAGCCTGTAAATGAATTTTATAGCACTGAAGAAGCCATGCATGATGTCAGTGAGTTGCTGAGCCTCCTGCATTCTCTACATCCACCAACTGTCCATTAGTCCTTATCTGAGGAGAGCTGGGATTCAGTTCTCAAATCGGTTAATTCAACCTCTCTTTGTGCTCGCCACTGCCTTTTACAGTTTAAGATTGTTCATAGAGCCCATTTGTCTAAATCTAAACTATCTCGATTCTACCCTAGCGTTAGTCCGCTCTGTGATAAATGCAAGAGGGGCGTGGCCTCTCTCATCCATATGTACTGGTTCTGTCCTAGCTTGGAGAAATTTTGGAAAGATGTCTTCACTACGTTATCGTGTATTCTGAATCAGCACCTAGAACCAAACCCCTCAATTGCTCTGTTCGGTTTTTGGGGCGAGACAGATTTATGTCTGGGCCCGACCCAATGCCGAATATTATCCTTTGCCTCTCTCCTGGCTAGACACTTGATCCTCCTCAGATGGAGAGATGTTGCCCCGCCCACTCATGCTCAATGGCTTAACGACATCATGGCCTGTTTGGACCTCGAAAAAATTTATTATTCAGTTCCCAATTCGGATCTAAAGTTCCATAAGGTCTGGGGACCTTTTATCGAGTACTTTCATAACCTTCCTCTTGACTAGGGTTTTTTTCTTCTTTTCGGTCCCTTGCTTTCAGCTCCTTTTTTTTCTGGTAGAAGGCATTATTACCCTCTGTTGCTGAGTGTATTCACAGTCTGGGAGTTTGGCTGTCCTGACTTATACTCTCTATATTGTGTTGTGGTTGGTCTGGAGTTGCTGTTGTTTTTTCTTGTGTTGTGGGGCTTGGGGAGGACACTAAGCTTACTTGTCTTTAATTCAGGTGCTTTTTTTTTTGCTAAATCCTCTTCCTTTGTAGTATATTGTTATTGTATGCTCAATTTTGCACTGTTTTAATGTTCCTCATTGGGATTTGGGGTTTTTAGTTTGTAAAATGTTTTGAAAAACTAATAAAAAAATTTTTTTAAAAACTAAAAAAAAACTGTCCATTAGGACGTGTGGTTCCTGGTGGACCATTGTCTTCGTATACAGAAGAGTTTTTTAGTTTAACTTGATTGCAGATGATCTTCCAGTCCAGGAACACATTACATTTGCAGTTGATTGGCCCTTTGATTTCCTTGTCATTTTGATCAAGCTGGTCTTGATTTTTGTTTGTAGGTGAACCAAGAATATCTTGACATGTTCCAATTATGGTGGACTTCAAGTCAGCCAATGTGCTGTGGAGAGTTGGCCACTCTTGTAGACCGGGAGCTGACAGGTTGTTACTGTGGCCCTTCGAAAAGAGCTGCCTTCACAAACTCCTTGAGAGCTTTGGCATGAATCTTCTTAAGGCAATGCTCTGGTTGAGACCAATATTTTGGGCCCTAGATTGTTGTAAATAAAAGAGTAGATTAGGCAGTAGTTAGTCGAGCAGTCATCAGTACCTGCCACGCCACAGACGATGTGAACATCTTTGCAGATCAAAATGCAGTCAATGAGATAAAGCAACAGGCCCCAGTGTTTGAATCAGGCCTGGTGCTTCAACATGTTGTGCTCTGATAAGTGACATACAGTAAATGACAGATGAGCTCAAAGACTTGATTGCTCCCTTTGACCATCAAAACATAGCCGCACTTTCACAGACTCCCAAAGCTGACAACCCTGTGATTTCAGTCTTTGAGACTGACATGAGAGCATCCTTCAGGAGTGTGAACCCACAGAAAGCATCCGGCCCAGTCAGGGTACCTGGCCAAGTACAAAAGACCTGGGCTGATCAGCTGGCAGGAGTGTTCACTGATATCTTTAATCGCTCTCTTCAGCAGTCTGAGTTACCCACATGCATCAAGCAGGCTTCATTTAGACCAGTGCCTAACAAAAATGTGGTAACCTGCTTTGATGACTATCATCCAGTAGCACTTACATCCACTGTGATGAAGTGCTTTGAGAGGCTGGTGGTGAGACTTACCAACTCCTGTCTGAGAAGTGACTTGGATCTGCTTGAATTTGCCTACTATAACAAATGGTTAAGGACAGATGCCATTTCTTGAGCTCTTCAATCAACCCTACAACACCTGGACAGTGAAAATGAATATAATAGGATGTCCTACATTGACTATAGCTCGGCATTCAATAGTATCATCCCCTCAAAACTAATCAATAGCTACGGAGGCTAGTACCCAACAACCCATCTATAAGTTGGTATCAGGTTAGATCCTCAGAGAACTTGACATCCAGGAACTTGAAATTGCTCACTCTCTCCCTCTATGAGGGTTGGTTCGTGTTCCCTCGTCTTACCCTTTCTGAAGTCTACAGTCAGCTCTTTCATCTTACTGACATTGAGTGCAAGGTTGTTGCTGCGGCACCATTCCACTAGTTGGCATATCTCACTCCTGTACGCCCTCTCATCTCCATCTGAGATTTTACCAACAATGGTTGTATCATCAGCAAATTTATAGATGGCATTTAAGCTACACCTAGCCAAACAGTCACGGGTGTAGAGGGAATAGAGCAGTGGACAAAGCATACACCCGTGACATGTGCCAGTGTTAATTATCAGTGAGGAAAAGATATTATCATCAATCAGCACAGATTATTGTCTTCCAGTTAGGCAGTTGAGGATCCACTTACTTATCTCTTTGTACTTATGATTTGAAGCTAAGTAGAGCTCCAATGTGACATTTAAATTTGTTGATGACATCACTGTGGTTGGCCAAATCAAAGATGGTGATGAATCACCATGTAGGAGGGAAATTGAAAATCTTTCTGAGTGGAGCTACAACACCAACCTTTCACTCAATTTCATCAAGACCAAGGAGCTGATTTTTGCCTATAGGAGAGGAAAGCAGTGGTTCATGAGCCAGTTCTCATTGGGTGATCAGAGGAGCAGATGGTCAGCAACTTTTACATTCTCAGCATTATCATTTCAGAAGATTGTCCTGGGTCCAGCACTTAAGTACCATTACAAATAAAGCACAGTAGTGTCTCTACTTCCTTAGAAGTTGCAAATATTCAGTATGTCATCTAAAAATTTGACAAACTTCTATAGAAAAATGTCTTTGAGTGGAAAATCTTACAAATGGTAGTGGATTCAGCCCAGTAGTCATGTGAAAAGCCCTCTCAACCATTGAGCCCATCTACATGAAATGTTGCCCTAGGAAAGCAGCATGCATCATCAAAGATCCTCACCATCCAGGTCATGCTCTTTTCTCGCTGCTGCTATCAGGTAGAAGGCACAAGAGCCTCAGGACTTGTACCACCATGTTCAAGAACGTAGTCTACTCTCAGCCATCAGGCTCTTGAACAAAGGAGGATAACTACACTCGTTCAATACTGGTGTTCCCACAACTGATTATCTCACTTTAAGGACTCTATATCTTGTTATTTCATTCTCTCATTATTTGTTGCTATTTAATTATATTTGCATTTACACAGTTTGTTGTTCATTGATCCTATTTACAGTTACTGTTCTATAGATTTGCTAAGTATGCCCGCAGGAAAAAGTATCTCAAGGTTCTATGTGGAGACATGTACTGTATATACTCTGATAATAAATGTTACTTTGCATTTTGAATTTTATTGATGTGTGGTGGAGAGTAGTTGACTGGTTGCATCACAGCCTGGTATGGAAACACCAACATCCTTGAATTAAAAAGCCTACAAAAACTAGTGGATACAGCCCAGTACATCACAGGCAAAGCCCTCCCCAACATTGAGATAATCTACATGGAGCCCTTTCGCAGGAAGCAGCATCCACCATTGAGGACCCCCACCATCCAGGCCTTGCTCCCTTCTCACTGCTGCCGTTAGGAAGAAGGTACAGGAGATTCAGAACCAATACCACTAGTTCCTTAAACACCAAGATCTTGAACCAAAAGGGACAACTTCCTCAACTTCTTTCACTCTATCACTGAACTGTTCCTATGCACTCAATTTCAAGGACTCTTTGTCCCATGTTCTCAATATTTATTGCTAATTAATTAATTAATTAATTGGTTCTGTTTTCATGGTTTGTTGTCTTTTGCACATTGGTTGTTTGACCTTGTTGAGTGTGGTCTTTCTTGGATTGTAATATATTTCCTTATATTTATTGCGAATGTCCACAAGAAAATGAATCTCAGGGTTGTATATGGTGACATTTATGTACTTTGATACTAAATTTACTTTAAAATTTGAACTTCAAATGATAAATCCACATTCCAAGGATGTTGTCAGGAGAAAGACACCTTTAGAGTTATTTGTCCTATTGTTTTGCTAATCATACCTTTCCAGAGGGTTATGTGCCTTCCTACCTTGGCATTGGAGTTGCTCAGGAAGACTACATTGTCTCCCAGGGTTGGGAAGACATACACCTTGCCTTGGTTACATGCTGAGAAGAGCTCAGTTGTACTAAAACATTGGCTCATTCCACAGTGGACATTGCAGTAATTCTGAGCATTCTTGATGTTGAAACTCACTCCATGAAGAAAGTATTTCTCTGTTGGGTTGCCCCAGAAGAAGGTGTATTCATAACATTGTTCTTTCAACTGGCCTCGTCTTATCAAATGGACGTCACTCACAATTTCAGTATCAAAGCATCTGGATTCCTGACAAAGCATGTTTATCGGCTCACAACAAACTCTTACAAACAATTGGATCATTTGTTTTGTGATAACATTAAGTAATGGTAACGGGAACAAGAGACTATTATTTACCTTTAAATAGTCTCAGCAGATCTTTTATATCTATCAAAGCCTAGATGGATCTTCAATTTCGAAGTTCAACGTTCAAAGTTCAAAGTAGAATTTATTATCAGGGTACATAATGTCACCACATACAACCCTGAGATACTTTTTCCTGCGGGCATGCTCAGCAAATCTATAGAACAGTAGCTGTAAACAGGATCAATGAGCATAGAAGAAAACAGACTGTGCAAATACAAATATAAATAAATAGCAATAAATAACCAGAGCACAAAAGAACAAGATAAAGAGTTCTTAAAGTGAGATCATTGGTTATGGGAACACCAGAAATAGAATGAGTGTAGTTGGTCATGTCTGAGCACAACTACATATGTACTAAATAACAGCACGCATGAGGGAGATGGCTTTAATTGGCGTATTTGCTTTGCAGCAAGAGTGAGAGAGAGAGAGCAATAGTCATGCATATACTACAGTGCATGCACAGACAACAGATCAAGACGTAGTACAGGGAATGGGGTCATTTATGCAACATAAAACAGTATACAGCATGTACAAAACATTCAATTTTCCTTTCATAAACCTGTATTCCAAATAAACAAGCTTTCACAATAACAGTCCATAACTAACTTCACATTTTTAAAGGTTCAGTCTTTTGGGTGGCTCTCTGTTTCTTTCAGGATAGCACCTCTGGACCTCTGGAGTGGCATCAGGTTTGGCAGGTGTCTTGTCTAAGACAATGTTCTCAGTTTCCACTGTCACGTTGATGTCAGTGACATTATCACTAAGAGGTGAGTCTGGTGATTGTAATACATCTGTCTTGTTGGATGCAGTCAACTCAGGTGTGTTCTTTGGTTGAACATCCAGTATCTGGTCCAAATGACATCTCCATGTCTGATCTCCAACATCCACTGTGTATATCTGTGTTCCAGTTCTTGTAGCTATCCTACTGGATGTCCATTTGTTTTTTCGGTAATCACATGCTAGGACTTCTTGTTCAATCTCGATGCTCCTTGCTGCTTCACTTGGCAACTGGCTGAACTGTTTATTCTGCGCTTCCGTCCATAGATCTAGTTTCAGGAAGTCTATGGGAAATCTCAGATTCCTGCTCATGAACAGCTTTGCAGGTGTTTGATTTGTCATTGCATGAACACAGTTCCGAAACACAAAAAGGAAGTGTCCATCACTTTAATGGACTTCATTGGATAAACCTTTCAGCGAACCCATTCATTGCTGGGTGGTGAGGAGCTAATGCCATTTTTCTTCATGAACAGTCAGAATTCTTCTGACATGTATTGTTAGCTGTTGTCAGTCTCAATTATTCTGGTAAGCCATTTCTAGCAAAGATAGTCCTCAGAGCGGATACAGTCTTTGCTGATGTGTTTGACTTCATTGGTATAATCTCTGTCCACTGCGAATGAGCATCCATAGCAATCAGAAACATGGAGTCCATTAATGGCCCAGCAAATTCAATATGTACTCTTTGCCATGGTGATGATGGCCACTCCTGTGGGTTTAACGGTGCCTCTGGGGATGCATTTTGAACTTTTTGGCAACCTGAACAGCTTTTGGCCAAGTCTTCAATCTGTTTATCTATTCCTGGCCACCACACGTAGCTCCGGGCGAGACTCTTCATCTTGACTGTATCCAAATGTCCTTCATGCAGATGTTCTAATACTCTGGTGTGCAGTTTAGGGGGACCCCAACACGAGATCAACATAACAGAGTTTTTTGACAAACTGACAGTTGGTCTCATCTCACTGAGAGCTCTGAAAACACAGAGTTACCATGAGCTGGCCATCCTTTTGTGGTGATTTCATAGACTTTTTGGAATGTCAGGTCATTCGTTGTTACCCTTTATATTTCAGAATTTGTTACCAGCAACTGGTCCACCAACGCGGTGTGGAACACTTCTGCTGGGTCACAGTATGAAAACTTTTCTTCTTCAGTTGTCAATAGTGGAAGACCTGACAAGGCATCAGCATTGCTGTGTTGTCTGGTACCCTTGAACTCTATATCGTAAGAGTGGGTTCCCAGGAATAGTGCCCAATATTCTAACCAGGTAGCAGACATCACTGGAATTCCCTTCTTGGGATTAAAGATGGTCTTAAGGGGCTGGTGACATGTCACTGGCATAAACTTTTGTCCGTAGAGGTAGTAATGGAACAACTTTATTCCCTGTAACAGACTAAGGGCCTTGCAGTTGATCAGTATGTAGTTGCATTCTGCGCTCGTCAGTGATCTTGAAGAAAATGCAATCGGGTGTTCAGATTCATCTTCCATAATGTGTGACAAAACAGCTCCAATGTCATAAGGGGTCATATTGCACACCAGTCTATTGGGCAGGGATGGGTCATAATAGGAGTAGTTAATTGGATGCTATTAGTCTCTTTTGTTTCCTTGAACGTTTTTCATATCTTTCTGACCATTCCCACTTTACAGTCTTTAACAGTGCATTCAATGTGAGTAGCACCGTAGCAATGTTTGGGAGAAATCGGAGGTAGTAGTTTAAAAGGCCCAAGACTGATCTGAGTTATGACACATTTTCCAGTCTGGGTGCCTGTAACACTCCTTCAGTCTTCCCTTCCGACTTATGTAAGCCATGCTTGTCAGTGACATGCCCTCAATATTAGGTTTCATTCTTGAAACAAATCACATTTCTCTCTCTTTGCACGCAGACCATACTCACTCAGCCTGATAAACACTTTACCAAGGTTCAGGAGGTGCCCTTCATCACTTTTGCCAGTCATGATGATGTCATCAAGGTAATTGAATTGAACTGAATTGGATGATCTTTATTGTCAGTATACATAGGTACAATGAAACTCTGGTTGGCTTCCTCTCGGGTAACATTGTGTTCCCGGGATATCTTGGAGCACTTGGTCCATTGCTCTTTGCCAAAATGCTGGAGTTGCAGCAATGCCAAAGACAAGACAATCCCTTGTGAATGTTGATTGTGAGGAACTTTCTACTTGACTCCTCAATCTCCATTTGCAGATAGGCTTGCAACAAGTTAACCTTTGGAAACCTCTCCTCACCTACCAAAGGTGCAAAGCAGTCTTCAATTCATGGCAGGGGACACCCGTACAGCATGCAGCAACGGGTTGATACTCACTTTGAAATCTCCACATATGTGAATGGCTTCAGACTTCCCTTTCTTGATCACCCCGGACAATGAGCATGGCCCAGTAACTCCACTCAACCTTGGAAAAAATTCCAGATGCCTCCAAGCTCTGCAGTTCAGCATCTACTTTAGGGCGTAGTACAGAATGCACTGGACACGCTTTATGGAATCTTGGTGTTGCTGCTTCATCCAGTTCAATTCCGGCCTTCATGCCTTTGAGTTTACCAATACTCTTCTCAAACACCTTCTCATTAGCACTAAGCAGCTGTGCCGGTCTCTGATCAGTCCTACCATTTGGGCTGCCATTGCCTGTTGATGCCTCACTGAGTGCCAGTCTAGTTGGAATTTTCTCAACTATTCACATCCAAAATGTGCTGGCCTTCCAATTTTCAATACAAAGCTCTAACTGCTGTGTTTGGCCTCTGTAGGTCACCTTCACTTTCAGTTTTCCTTTGGGGGACACTTTTTCACCTTTATAGTCCTTTAGCATCACTGAGGTCTTCTTTAATGGTATCTTAGAAAACAGTCTGTGATAGTCAGCTTCTGAAATTATAGACAAAGCTGACCCTGTATCCAGCGCCATTTTCTGTTTCACACCCATCACCTCTATTGTGATCCATATTATATCGCGATCTGCTTCAGTAATACTATGCAGTTCTAGGCATGACAGTTCACCTTTGGCAGACTCAATGTTATCTGATTCTGTTTTATATTCGCTAACTATGCACTTGCTTAGCTTTGTGTTTGAGACTTCTCACTTGGTTCTGTTTTTTTGTCTGCCTTGCACACTCTCTTTGTGTGACCTTGTCTGTGACACATTCTGGAAACATTTTCTTTGAACCAACAGTCATTTGCATCATGGGAGAATTTGCCATATTGTTGGTATCTTTGACTTTTTGCACCATTCAGGGATATTTTGTGTATTTCACATTCTAATCTCCTTTTCTGTAGTTCTGCTGCATCCTTTGTTGAAGTCTCTAACAATAGTGCAATGGTCAATGGCCATTCTAAGGTTAGGCCTCTTTTGGATTGTAGCCCCTTTTGGGTGCTTTGGCTCCGCATGCTACATACAAGCCTGTCCGTTAATGCAACAGAATGTCCATCTCTAAAGTCACGGTACTGCGAAAGTTTGCTCAGTTCTGCAATGTGTTCAGAAAGGCTTTCATCTTTTGATTGGCTCTTTTTGTAAAATCTAAATCTCTCAGCTATTGCCAGTGGTTTAGGAGTCAAGTGATTTAGTGAAATTGTAACAATTTGATCGAATTGTAACAACTTGAGCCTGCTGGTTTTGCAGGGATTACTAATTTGCAGAAGAGATGGTACTTTTTTGGGCCTCATTAAGCTACGAACTGTAGCGGGTTTCCTTTGCTCACGCATTTGCTGGTGTCTGTGACAGCCTTCTATGTAGTGTTTAACTCTTGCTGTTTTGTCCCGTAACTGACGGTGCAGTTCCTGATATTTTCTGACGTTCAGGTTCATACTCGTCACCAATTTGTTGTGTCTATGCTCAACTACATATATGTTAAATAAATGCACATACGTGAGAGATGGTTTTAACTGGTGTATTCACCATTGCGGTGAGAGAGAGAGAGAGAGAGAGAGAGAGAGAGAGAGAGGGAGAGAGAGAGAGAGAGAGAGAGAGAGAGAGAGAGAGAGAGAGAGAGAGAGAGAGAGAGAGAGAGAGAGAGAGAGAGAGAGAGGGAGAGAGAGAGAGAGAGAACAATGCACATGCATAAACAGATCAATGCACAGTCCTAGGGGTGGTAGATGGGGTGGGGGGGAGTCATTGCTCTAAAAGAAATAGATCCATACATTACAGTGGTTATCCTCTTTTGATCAAGAGCCTGATGGCTGAGGGGTGTTAACTATTCTTGAACCTGGTGGTGCGAGTCCTCAGGCAGCACCAGTGCATGGAAGGGTAACTTTAAAATTTGTTGTATGATTTGGATACACTATTAAACTTGCTTGTTTAGAGTTATTTCCCTTCAATAAAGCTGGTTTTGTTTACAGGTCTGTGTGCTTATGCAAAAAGCCACTCCCAAGTTCCAGTCAGTGCCTTGGGAAGTTGATATTTTAGGGAGTATCAGGACACTGATCGAGCATGAAGGAAGTAGAGAATGTGGTTCTCTAAGCACAGATATGAAAATAGCAGGCTCTGGTCAGTGCTTCCTGATAATTAATACAAACTAAAGCATTTGTAGCTACACCATGCGACCAAGTGGGTGAGACTGAAGATATTTCTGTCCATGTTGAGCAGTATTACGCAAGATGTCTGTAACTAACACAATATCATCATTACTGTAGACTCCCCATATTTGACAGCACGGGGAGTGGTGTCCAGTGGGCTACTTGTGCACAATGTCTAGCTAAAGCGTGAACATTCATACACATTATGTATTGCATTGAACTGCTGCTACTAAGTTAACAAATTTCATGTCACATACCGATGATAATAAACCTGATTCTGATTCCCTGCTTGTCCATCTGAGATTCTGAGTCACCGAGTATGGGCAGAGGTAAAGGTGGCAGCAAGAAAGATAACTAACATCATTAAACTTTGTTTCTTCTTCACCTGCAACTATTGGGTAAAATGCAGGAAGTAAGTCAAATTTGTGCTGTGTAATTCATTTCCGTAGTGAAGCCACCAGCTCGCGTTAACCAAGCAATTCACCGGCTGGACTCATCAGATTAAAGGCAGGATGGACTGATGATAACGGAGGGATAGTTTTACATGTTAGTTGCAACAACCAGCAACTTGTATAGCTCCTTTAAGATTTTAAAGAGATTCTACTGTGTTGCATATGATCTTTATCAAAAATATTTAATACCGTACCAATTTAAACAGTGGCCCGGATAGTCTGGGGGATCCTGACTCTGCAAAGCTGAGGCTGCGACACTGCCCCGGCTGTTGTGCTTTGAGCCTGTGAGCTTTGCGGCAATTAGTCCCACTAATATGATGAAGTGATCAGTGAGGCTTTCGGCCTACTCAGGGCTGCTCCAGGGACTTGGATCCAAGGGCTCAACTTGGTTCAGAATGTCGTTGTTGTCACTCGCTTCTATTGTTTACATGATTTGTTTTGCTTTTTTTCTCTCTTTGTCTGAAGGCACTGGGGGTTGGTCTATTTTTTTTTAATTGGGTTCTTTCGGGTTCCTTGCTTTGCGGCTGCCTGCAAGCAAACAAACCTCAAAGTTGTTTAATTTATACATTCTTTGATAACACTTTCACTTTGAATTTGAATTCGAGTTATGATAAAAAGAATATAAAATGAGAAAAGAGAGGGAGGTTGGTGACCTGACCGTGGCAAATCAAAGTAGCAATGATGGCATATCTAAATCGGGAGCTGATTAGAAATGGAAAAGTATATGTATATACTTTTACTGGGAGGATGACTGGACAGGAGTTATTTGATGTTAGTATGGAGAATAGCACAGAGGATCTGAAAACAGTGCTGAAGCTTTTACAACTGAGACTGTTCTAATGCATGTTAGTGAAATTCTGTCAATATGGGAGTTCTGGATGAATGGGACTATGTTCATGTCAAGGCAATATGGTGAAGTATCCAGTGATCTCACTTACAATGTGAAGAATGATGGGAGGTACTTACCAAGAAGGTAACAGTGATAGGTCACTGACCTGAAACACTGTGTCTGTTTCTCGCTCTACAGATGTTGCTTGATGTCTGGAGTTCTTCCAGCATTTTATGTGTTTATCACAAGTCACGAACTGCAAGAACATGCTCTTTCAAAATACATTGGCAATTAATTTTGTAAGCGCAATTAATGAACTATAATACTTCATAAGATGTAGCTAATATTGTTGATATGTTTCCAAAAAGGTGTTCATTTCATTTCTGTGGAAGATTAAATATGAAATAACTTTTTTTTGCAAGCCAGAACTATTGGATATTGGCTAATGCTGTAAAACGAGCAGAATGTTGGTGGTGAGATTTGGGTAGGGATGGATATCACAGGGCTAACGTGTGCAAAGTGAGGGGGAATAAACATGACCTATTGTGAATAAACTCTTTTCAGGCTTCCAGCCGGGTATAGGTATTGACTTTAACTGATGTTTCTGTGACAAGCTCTGCCATCTTCATCAGGGATGATACTTGAGCATGTCTAGTCAAGTGGCATTTATGCCCCCATCATCCATCTCTCCTGATTGGTTAGTCCTCATCCAATCAGGTTTCTGCTGTCCCACCTTGTTTAAAATCAATACCTGGATCCAGCTGGAAGCCCGCAAAGAACTTATTCATCATATATGCTTGGAAAGCATGAAATATAGGAAAAGAAGATCTAGATACTGTTGCTCAGCATTCTGAAAGAAGTCAAAGCCATAGCATAGTCAAACCAGCACCACTGGGCAAGCAGAGACAAGTAGGAAATTAGAGCTAACAATGCTAAGAGCAAATAAGAGAAAATCTGCAGATGTTGGAAATTTGAGCAACATATACAAAATGCTGGAGGAACTCAGCAGGCCAGGCAGCATCTATGGAAAAGAGTATTGTTGACCTTTCAGACCTATGGATTCCTTTCAAGGATGTTACAACTCATGATCTCAGTATTATTTATTTATATATTTATTTTGATTTTTGCTCAGTTTGTCTTCTTTTGCTCATTGGTTGCTTGCCTGTCTTTCTTTGTGTGTAGCTATTCATTGTTTCTATTGTATTTCTCTGTTCTACTGAGAATGCTCGTAAAAAAAAAATGAACCTCGAAGTGACATATATGTACTTTGAGCTTTGAACTTTGACATGTTTGAATTCAATGTTAAATCAACTTGCCTCAATGTGCATTGCTGATATGTTGACAGGTTTTTTTTTAACACGTAACCACAGACCAGTGGTCATTTCAGGCTGATGCAAACTGATGTTTGTTGTGGTCTTGGCAATGATTAAGTAGTTTCCATTTGAAAAGCTTTGTCAAATCTTATATAATGTTTGAGCTTATTAACGTACACTTTGGGCTAAAGGCCTTTTTCTTGCTGCATATGGCTCTATTACTCTAATTTTCAGTTACCTCAGTGATGTGGTTTGACTGCCAGTCAATGTGTTATATCAGAGTGTCAAGGAAACTAGAACAGAACTTTGTGCAGATTTGGAGCCCATCCTTTTCAACATGAACACACTGCAGAACTTCAGAGGTGTGATGCGGCATCCCATTGCCAAAATATCAGTTTTCTTTGAAGTACCAGCTGAAACCAGTGGCTACTATATATCCTCAGGCGAATGCCATGAAGGCTACAGATACTTCTCTTCAAAGAGGCTCGTAATATCCTACAACCGTTCTGCTATCTGACTTCCAATAGCTCACCAGTGTTGCTCAGCTACTGGTCCAGGTGGTGCCTCCAGAACTCAGCCCTCCTTACACACCTAAGGTTGGGGCATTTACCCTCCCCACTCCACCAACCGGCCAATCCATTGTTGTGCCTGCCAGAGAGCAGTACAGCACAGAAGCAGTCCCTTTGACCCATCTCGTCCATGCCAAATCGTTATTCTGCCTAGCCCATTGATCTGCACCCAAACTATTCCTCCATAGAACTCCCATCCATGAACTTATCCACACTTCTCTTAAATGTTGCAATCAAACCCAGGTTGACCATTTCTGCGGGCAGCTCTTTTCACACTCACACCACCCTCTGAATGAAGAATTCCTCCCTTAGGTTCCATTTCACTTTTCACCCTTAATCCATGACCCCTAGTTCTGGTCTCACCCAAGCTCAATGGAAAAAACCCATCTGCATTTACCCATCTTTATACCTCCTCATAATTTTGTATACCTCTATCAGATCTCCTCTCGTTTTCCTATTCTTCAGGGAATAAAATCCAACCTTATTGAACTTTTCCCTGTAACTCAGGTCCTCAAGACCTGGCAACATCCTTGTAACCGGCCATATGTTCTCCCACCTATGTTCAATAGTGCAACCTAGTGCTAGGCATGATAAGCCCAGAGCGGCTCAAGGTTGTGCTCAAAACTAATTACAGTCCCCTTCAGTGAAAGTTAGCAACCTTTAGCCAGTGGGGTAGCATTGCATGTTTGATAGGGCAGGCATGGACTTGCTGAAAACAGGCATTCATACAAAGTGCAAGGATGATTCATCCACATTTCTATGCAATATGATGAGTTTGGATTGCTCTAATTGATTTGCAATGTTTATTTATTATTGGCTTTTAACTTTTGCTTTGGGGCCAAGCAGTGTTCATGTTCGATAGTAGCAAAATAAGAGAAAGTTATGGTTCTGTTGGTGAGCAGGCCATACTGATATTGCAGTCACATGAGTTGTTTAGAGAAAGACTTGTAAGGCAGGGTCTGCCCAGCTTGCTGCCACTTTTCTTTTTCCGATCCTTCTCGTTCTCGTTTGTTCATCATACATCTGGCAGGGAACGTTATGTCCTTATGTTGCTGATGTGCAGTATTGTGCAATTACCACAAATTTTGACCTGCTCTGCCAAGGCAAGAGAGCTCCTCTAAAATGTTTTAATCAGCTGGAGCATTGTTTAAACACACTGATGACCTGTCAGATTTCATTTTATGCCGCAGTGTGACTTTCATTGTGTGCCTGTTGCCTACAGCTTCCATACCAGAATCAGGAGCCATAACCTCAGCCATGGCCCCTGTTGCATGCTGGGTATAGGAGGCCACTGCTGAGATTTCAGATGGTGAAAGGTTCCAATCAACTGCATACACTTTTCACATATAATAAATTTGGTTTCTTGGGGTGGGGACAATAGCTAAGATGTTAGTGATTAGTGAAATGCTGTTAAAGTGACAGCAACCCGGTTTTGATTGCACCACTGTTAGGACAGGAGTTTGTACGTTTTCCCTGTGATGGCGTGGTTTCCACCTACGTTCGAAAGACATACAGGTTAGTAGATAATTTGGCCATCTGAGCCATTTGGGCCGGAAACACCTGTTACCAGGCTGTATCTCTAAATAAATAGGTATTATTTGCTTTCCTTCTTCCTCTGTTGTTTCTCAGCTTCCTTTGACCAAGATGGATCTCTAGTTGCCCAGAAGCCACGAAGAGTAAAATGCAGAATGCATATTGCCAGAGAATAAAGACTTGAATTGTGTCAGTCTGTTGCCTGGATACCAGGCATTGACCTGCATGTCTCATTGTCTGTGGTCACACTAATCAGGCATTGGAACAGTGCTCCCCTCCCCCACTGCCCCCATCTGTCCTCCCCCACCTCCCTGCCTGTATCCCATTCTGTTCCTTCCTCTACTATCAGATTCCCTTATCTGCAGCACTTTGAATCTTCGACCTATAACCTTCTGGCTTCTGGCATTATGCCCATTCTTCCCCATCTGGCATGTCAATCCCCCCCCCCCACCCAAAATGGATCTGCCTATAACCTACCAGATCTTTTTCCACCCTTTCGCCCCACCTTTTCATCCAGGCTACCACCCCACCCCCTCATCATTCAGTCCAGTTGCAGTGTCTCGATCCAAACTGACAGCTGTCCATTTCCTTCCGTAAAAGCCACCTGACCTGCTGAGTACTTTCACATTTTTCTGCGTTGCTCCAGATTCCAGTATTTGTAGCCTCTTGTGACTCGACTGGAAAAGTAGGATTCCTTTCATTTCTGGTAAGGGGACAGAGTAGGCAGGCATGGTCAAAGGTACCATGCAGCGTTGGGAAGGTCACAACTGTTTTGCCTGATGCTGATTGTCTTCTGTTTACAGACATTGAAGGAGAGATTGTTGTCATGGCAGTATGTTACTAATCTCCTTCCTGCACTCTAATTCATCATTATTTGATGTACGGCATACCATGACGGTATTGTCTGCAAACTTGTAGGTGAAGTTAGAGCGGAGTCTGGCCATCCAGTCATGAGTGTGCAAAGAAAAAGAACGGAGAGCTGAGGATGCAACTCTCTGGAGCACCAGAGTTTAGATGAATTGTGAACAGAAGTCACTGGAAATGTAACTGTTCAAAATCCAAAGTTCAAAGTAAATTTATTATTGAAGTACACATACGTTACCGTATGCAACCCTGAGATTAATTTTCTTGCGGGCATACTCAATAAAGCTGTGGAATAATGATCATAACAAAATCAATGAAAGACTGCATCAACTGGGCCTATAACCAGTATGCAAAAGGCAACAACTTGTTCAAATACATAAAGGAAATAATATTAATAATAATAATCAATAAATATTGAGAACATGAGATGAAGTGTTCTTGAAAGTGAATCCATAATATTTCAGTGATGGGACAAGAGAAGTTGAGCAGAAATTATCCCTTCTGGTTCCCAAGTCTGATGGATGAAGGGTAGTAACAGCTCTTGAACTTGGTGGTGTGAGTCCTGAGGCTCCTGTACCTCCTTACTGATGGCAGCAGTGAGAAGTGAGCATGACCTGGGTGGTTCTCATGCTCTGTGCCTTTCTCCCCATGCTGTCTTCTTTACATAGGACATAGGAGCAGAATTGGGCCATTTGGTCTATTGAGTCTGCTTTGTCATTCCATCATGGCTGATTTATTAACCTTCTCAGCCCCATTATTCTGCTTTCTCCGCATAATCTTCCATGACCTGACTAATCAAGAACCTATCAACCTCCACATTACTTACTGTATATCTAAATGTTTTGGCGTCTACAGCCTTCTGTGGCAATGAATACCATAGATTTGCTAAAGATATTTCCCCTCAGATCTGTTGTAAAGGGATGTTCTTGTATTCTGAAGCTTTGTCCTCTGGTCCTACACACCCCCACTATAGGAAGCCTCCTCTCTACATGCTCTTCCTCTTCCAGTTCCATATTTCTTCCTCAGTTGCACTGTACTCACTGTTCAACAATGCATCCATGGGAACCATTGGTTTCTGTCAAAACAGAAGTCAGGAGAAAATTCACCACACCCTTCCCCACAGACACTACAAATTGCTAGCAGAAATAAAACAGAGCAAATCTGCATTTGATTGATGATCCCTTCAAACGGTCTTGCTGAGCAACCCGTTCAGCTGTGGGATTAGGAAAAGGTGTTAGCTTGTGTGCTGAGGTCCAACGCGCTTGGAGATGACTCAGGTAGTTGCTCAGATATTTGCACTCATGGAAGATGTCATTCAGCGTCAAAACATCAAGTCAAGTCAAGTTAGGTCATGTCTATTGCTACGTGCCAAAGTACGGTGAGGCGCAGATACAACAGCAGCAGCGTCACAGGCCTGCAGGTTCAGACAACACACTGAACAGTAATTATACAAGATAGTGAAAAGAAAAGTAAGACTGTGTAAATCAACACATAAGTACTGTACAAGTAAATGTAATTGGTGACAATCTGTGGTAGGACAAGAGGTGGTCCGTAGTCTCTTGTTGCAGAGGTAAGATTATGGCTGTGCAGGTCGGTTCAAGAACCTGACGGTTGTAGGGAAGTAGCTGTTCCTGAGCCATGTATCTATTTTATGTCTGACTGTATTGTACGAGGGGTGATTGATAAGTTCGTGGCTTAAGGTAGATGGAGTCAATTTTAGGAAACCTAGCACATTTATTTTTCAACATAGTCCCCTCCTACATTTACACACTTAGTCCAGTGGTTGTGGAGCATATGGATCTTGGACCTCCAGAGAGTGTCCACAGCAGCGCTGATTGATAAGTTTGTGGCCTAAGGTAGAAGGAGATGAGTTACACAGCTCTCGTTACACGCACATGCAGTTCAACTCTTTGAGTGATTATGCGGAAAGTTTGAAGTTAATAACTCATCTCCTACCTTAGGTCACAAACTTATCAATCACCCCTCGTATTTTGTGTTCCACGTTTATTATTGGTAATATGTCATGTGATTTGGGTGTGGTAGAAGCGAAGAGTATAGTTACTTATTCATGTTTTGCCTTTAGTCAGTTTTAGCCTGGTTAGACCAGGAGGTAGGCTGGGGGAATGATATTTTTCTGTCGATCTCTACCACTAACGGAATGTTTAAGTAAGCTTAAGTACATTTGAATACTCTTAGACTGCTTATTTCATTTTTTATCATTACAAGACTGTTTGTCTTTGCTAGCTTCTTAATAAAGGATCGAATGTACTTTCTTCAGCCTAGAACTCTGTTATTGTGGAGAGCATCATATAGTGTCAGCATCCCCGTGTTTAGTTTCTGAGTGGTTTTGGTTTGTTTTAAAGTACCACTACACTCAAGAATCTAAAGCTGCTGCCTCTTTCCACCTTTGACCCATCAAAGAGAACTGGCACAGGGTCTCCGTACTAAAGTCGATTGCTGGCTTCTTGGTTTTGTTGAGGTAGTGAGGTTATTACTGCAGCACCACTCAACCAGGAGTTCTATTTCATTCCACAGCTCAGAGTCAGGTTTATTTATCTATCACATGTACAGCGAAACATACAATGAAATGCACTGATTATGTTAGCAACCAATACAACCTCAGGATATGCTGGGAACAGCCTACAATTGTCACTACACATTCTGGTACCAACATAGCAGGCCCACACAAAATGTTCAGCAGAACCACATAAGCAACAGCAAGACCAACACAAGAAGAGTAAAACAAACCCCTTTCCTCCCTGCCACCCACCCACTCACACACATGGGCAGACCTCAGCCCTTAAACTGACTCCCTCCAGGACTCCAACCTCCAGTGGACTTGCAGACATTGGGCCTCCAGTTTCCAGACACGTGACCCAACTACTGGACTTGTAATCTTGAAGTGCACCTGCATTGATGGTTAGTGAGGACAAGTTATTGTTATTGATCTATACTGAATGTGGCCTGCCAATGAGGAAGTCGCAAAGGAAGATGCAGAAGTCAGTGCTTCAGAGCTCGGTGAAAAGTTTGAAGGGGAAGTTTGTGTTGAACACCAGGCTGTAGCCAATAAACAGCAGTCTGATGTATGCATTACTGTTGTCCTGATGGACCGGAATAAAGTGGAAAGCCAGTAAAACAGCATCTGCTGTTGTATCAATAGTTAAACTCAAGGGGCTCCGGGCCATTTTAGAGTCCAAAATTGGTTTCAGCCATAACTAACCTCTCAAAGCTCTTCAGTGCAGTGGGCGTAAGTGCAGCTGGCTATAATTATTGAGGCAGGTTGCCATGTCCTTCTTGGGCACATGTACTATTGATGTCCTTTCAACACAGATGGAAACCTCAGACCGCAGAACTGAGAGGTTGATGGTGTCTTTGAATATTCCAGCCAGTTGGTCTGTACAGGATTTCGGAACTCAGACAGATCAGCCCGATGCTTTTTGTGGGTTCACCATCTTAATGTCGACCTCAGAGACTGAAATCACAGAGTCATCTGGAACTTGTGTGAGTGCCATTGTTCCGCTATTCAAGGGATGCATAAGAGGCATTGAGCTCATCTGGAAAGATGTATTGTTGTGATATATAGCACCTGGTTTTGCCTTGTAGGAAATGATAGCATGCATAGCTTTTGAGCATTTGTCTGTGAATCCAGTTTAAGCTTGAATTGTCTCTTTGTGCTCGTGATGACCTTCCTGATGTCATACCTGGACTTGTTGCATGATTCTGAATCACCCATTCTAAGTGTCACAGATCTAGTCTTTAACAGATTACAAGTCTCAGCGCTTTGTGTTGGGAAAGACTTACAACATTTTTGAATATTTTTCCCACGATCACCTTTGACTTCATAAAGAACTCTATGGGCCTCTATGGAAGTCAATGATGACATATGTGGAATCAGTGACGACTATAGCATATTCATTCAGATCCACTTAAATCTGACCTAGTCCACTAATCCTATATTTGCTCCTCTACTTCCCTTCACCATCTCTTCGCAATCTTCTCCATCTTTCAGTCTCCGCCTGTACATTTGAAGAAGAGGACCAGCCGGGTGGTCAGATTTACCAAAATGAGGGTGAGGGATGGAGTGGTGAGGTGCTCCTGATTGTGGGATATCAGTGACTGAGTGTGTTGGATCCTCTGGTGTCGTAGGTGACGTGTTGGCAGGTTTTGAGGGGACTTCTTCAAGCTTGCCTAGTTGATGACCCTAGTGATTCACACAAAAAGGTTTACAGAACCAATTTGAAATTTACACAGGCTTTATTCTGTACTATCTTCAATCTTACATCTCATGCACCAGTTAAGCCATTGGTATATCTCTCTCCAATTTGACTATTTCTTTCATCTTGATGTTTCAAACCTGTATGTTTGCATCCAGCAGGCCTCAAAAAGGCTGTCCAAAAAAAAGGGAAAAATTGTTCTTGCTCACTGGAACTAAATGTGTTCCAGAGAATCAAAAATCGAAGTAAATTCATTATCAAAGTACATATATGTCACATATATATGAATCAGCAGGCATTTGTACTCATTTCCTGCTATTCAGCTCATTGTCACTGGGAAGCCCAGCACTTATTGCCCATTATGAAGGTGCAAGGGTAAGTACAGCTCACAGGTTCTGCTCCTAAACATCCAGGATGAACTTTATTCACCATATACATTTAAATGTATTGGTTATTTTCTGTGACAACAACTAAAAAGAAGAACTCAGCAATTGTAAGCCTCTCAAAGTCCAACCCTACGTCCCTGTCGTGAGAGGTGGAAATGGGTAAAGCCAGTCAACAGGGCTCCGGTGAAGCTGTACAGACCAATCCCCTGTACAGAGGACACAATGGATTACAGAAACTTTGATGAACTTCGCCCATGCCATTGACTTTGGACGATGGAGACAGGAGGTTATCCATGGCCAACGCTCCACTAAGAGCTAAGGGACCAAGAAGAAGAATAACAATAGTAAAGAATGATCTAAAAATGATGTTAGAACTACAATATGGAGAAAATGTGCATAAAAACCAGCATGTATTTGCAATGTAATAAGGAGTGGTTTAGAGTGTAGTGCGGTGACTGAGCTAATAGATAGGTCGTGGGGGTGGGGGGAGAACGTTTGAACAGATTAACTGTCTGAGGGAAGAAACTTTTAAGAGGGTGGGAAGTTTTTTGGTCCTATAATGCTTTCTAGAAAGGAGCTTTTGGAAAAAGGAGATTGTTGGGTGGGTAGTGTCTGCAATGGCTTTGCCACTGACCTCTTTGTCCTGGATACATTCAAGTGCAGCCACTGGCCTTTCCTGCTGTTCAAACAGTTCATTGTAATTCATTATTAAATTACTGAATGAGAAGTGCTTTAGGTTGGGTGGAAGGAGGAACAGATAAACAAATATAAATAACAACTGTTTAAGCAAAGACTGGAAATCCACTATGAGGTCAGAAAAAAATTATAAATGTTTTGATTCAAAACAGTCACAGAGAAGCTTTGCAAGTAGGAATTAGAGCTCAGGGCTGAGACAAGCAGGCACATGCCAATAACGCATGACTCAATGCAAAAGCAAGGCCATCATTGCAGAGTTACTTCTCAATTGACCTGGTAAGAAAGAGGCACGCCATTGAACAGATTCCTCCGCACAATCACCCCACCTTTCAACAAAAGTATTATATATGTTTTAGTCACAAGCAAGAGAAAATCTGCAGTTGCTGGAAATCTGAAGGACTACCGATGGGTTTCGACCCGAAATGTCGACTGTACTTAATTCCATAGATTCTGCCTGGCCTGCTGACTTCCTCCAGCATTTTGTGTGTGTTGCTCATATATATTTCAGTAATGATTAAAAGATTACAGATCAATTGCAATATCTAAAGGGCACTTGAATAGGAAAGACGAGCTGGGGGAGTTCTAGTGTAGGAAAATGGGAATAGTGGAGATAGCATTTATGGTCGGCATTGATGAGATAGGCAAGAGCGCCTATTTCTTTGCTGGATGTTTCCATGATTCTGTAATTCTAAGAGTCACGATTCAAGATTCAAGATTCAAGTGTACATCAAAACATACAGTGAAATGAGTCATTTGTGTTGGCAACCTACACACCCAAGGGTGTTCTGGGAGCAACACCCAAGTGTTGCCCCACATTTCAGTGCCCATGTACCATGCCCACAATGCTTGGCAGAAGAACACAGAACATAACAAGCAACAAAACAGCCTCAAAACAAGCCCCTTTCCTCCTTCCCCTCCACACACATACAGAGTCCAATAACCCCAAAGACAGAACAATTTCTCCATCCTTCAGCATCCAGCGGGCTCAGATCAGGGCTTGGACACGCAGACGTTGCACCCTTGACTACTCCAGTGAACTCCCAGAGATTCATCGACCCAGGCCTCTGGCCAACTGGCCTTGACTTCTGGACATCTGATATGACCTTTGTGCCTTGATCCTTGGCATCGACCAAAGGACCTATCAATCACTGAACCCCAACACTTTTGGGAACTTTTGCAGATCAATTATTTTTAAGTTATTATTGATAGAAGTTACTGAGCATGAGACCGTAAGACATATGAGGAGAGTTAGGCCATTCAGCCCATTCAGTCTGCTCTGCTATTCTATCATGGCTAAGTTATTATCCTTCTCAACCCCATTCTCCCGCCTTATCCCTATAACCTGTGATCCTCTTATGAATCTAAAAGCTATCAACCTCTGCCTTAAGTATACCCGATGATTTGGCTTCCACAGCCATCTGTGGCAATGACTTCCACATACTCATCACCCTTTGAGATAAAGAAATTCCTCCCAATTTCTGTTCTAAATGGTCATCCTTGTATTCTGAGGCTGTGCCCTCTGGTCCCTGACTCACCTATCCTAGACTATAGGAAACATCCTTTCCATGTCCACTCAATCTAGGCCTTCCATTATTTGATAGGTTTCAATGAATTTGGTTTGTCACCTAAAACGCTCGAAACTGTCTACAGATGTTCAATGGATGACATTCTGGCAGGCCTGTCTGGTATGCACAGGATCGAAAGAAGCTATAGAAAGTTGTAAGATTAGTCAGCTCCATCATGGGTACTAGCCTCCATATATCCAAGACATCTTTGTGGAGTAGTTCCATCATTAAAGACCCCGTCATCCAGGACATGCCCTCTTCTCATTGTTACCATCAGGAAGGAAGTACAGGAGCCTGAGGGCACACACTCAGCGATTCAGGAACAGCTTCTTCCCCTCTGCCATCCAATTCCTAAATGGACATTGAACCCATGAACACTACCTTTCTTTTTTAAAATTATTCCTGTTTTTGCACTATTTTTAATTTAACTATTCAGCATATGTATATATAGTTACAGTAATTGATTTACTTTATAATTTTTTTCTCTATATTATCATGTATTGCATTGTACTGCTGCTGCTAAGTTAACAAATTTCATGATACATGTCGGTGATATTAAACCTGATTCTGATTCTGAGATACCCCATCACCCTTCTCAACTCTAGCAAATCCATGTCCTGAACTATCAAACGTTCCTCATATGTTAACCCTTTCGATCCTGGGGTCATTCTTATGAATCTGGACCCTCTCCAATATTAGCACGTCCTTTCTTAGAAACAGGGTGGAAAACTGCTTACAATACTCCGAGTGCAGTCTGAACAAAGGCTTTCAAAGCCTCGGCATTGCATGATGTCTTCACAATTTCTAATAACTATATTCCTTCTCTTTTTTATTCCCTCCTGTTCCCAGGGGAATTGGTTCATTGAGAGCAGCTGATAAGTAGGTGCATTGCTCTAGGCAAGCAAGTGAATATTTAACTCTTCACTCATTTATTGGTGAGAACAGTCAGTGATGACAATGATGGCATCATGGTGGCTTGGTTGTAGGATGTACCAGTGCCTAAAGGAGCTTAAAAACAGAGTAAACATCTTCTTTTATTTCTTCAAGAAAGTGAGGTGAATATGAGAATGTTTCCATTGATGAGGTTGACATATTACTGAATTCAGGCAAAGGCATGGGTAAAAGGTATTCAGTAAGAGCCTTGGCTTCCTCTCATTTCTGTTCTATGTTTATCTCCTCAGCAATATTAGCCAAAAACATAAGACTGATTTCTGCTGACAACACCCAGCTTTAATCTCATCTCTGACTTTCTTGGAACTGTCAGTTTGGCCGAAGTCCAGCAAGAGATAAACAGAAAGTTCCTCCAGTTAGAGTCGGGAAGACTGAGGCACAAGGACTGTCTCCTGACCACTCTCGCTGTTGTGAAACTGGTCTCTACATTGGTGTCGTCATCAACTCTGAGTGTATCTTCAGATCATGCAACAATGCCATCACTAAATACCTCGTTTAACATCACTTTTAAACTGACTGACTCTATCTCAGCCTCATTTTGAGTTAAAATTTTCATCAATTAATGTGTTACCGCTACATTAACCTTTGTGTGTCATTTTTCAACAATCCTGTTATAGTTCTTTGTTCTACTGTGAATGCCTGCAAGAAAAACAATCACAGGGTAGTATATGATGACATTTATTCTGATAATATTTTTGTTAATGAAGTATTCCACTCTGGCCTCCCTTGTTCCATTGTCATACAAAACTCTGCTCTATATGTCCTTACTCACACCTAAGTTCCATTTATCTATGCCACTTATGCATTGACAATGCCTCAATTTTAAATTCTCACATTTGTCCTCAGACACCTCCATTGTGTTGTCCTCCTTATTCTCTGATCTCCTCCACCAATACAACTCTCTTAAATATTAGCACTCCCACTGGGCACAGCCTCCCAACCAAAGCAGTCCCAATTATTCTTAGCAAACACGAGGAAATCTGCAGATGCTGGAAATTCAAACAACACACACAAAATGCTGGTGGAACACTGCAGGCCAGGCAGCACCTATAGGGAGAAGCACTGTCGACGTTTCGGGCCGAGACCCTTCGTCAGGACTAACCGAAATGTCGACAGCGCTTCTCCCTATAGATGCTGCCTGGCCTGCTGTGTTCCACCAGCATTTTGCACCAATTATTCTTACTCTGCTTTCAAAGTTCAAAGTAAATTTATCTTCAAAATACAGATATGTCACCATATGCAACCCTGAGATTCATTTTCTTGTGGGCATTCACAGTAAATGCAAGAAACACAATAGAATCGATGAAAGATCACTCCCAACAGTACAGACAAATAACTAATGTGCAAAAAAGACAAACTGTGCAAACACAAAAAGGAAGAGAAAAAGAAATAATAATAACAATAAATAAATAAACAAGCAATAAATATTGACAACATGGAGTGAAGAGTCCTTCAAAATGAGTTTATAGGTTGTGGGAACAGTTCGGTGATGTGGTGAGTGCAGTTGAATGAAATTATCCCCTCTGGTTCAAGAGCCTGATGGTTGATGAGTAATAACTGTTTCTGAACCAGGCGCTGTGGGTTCTGAGGCTCCTATACCTTCTTCCTGATGACAGCAGTGAGAAGACAGCATGGTCTGGATGACGAGGGTCCTTGATGATGGATGCTGCTTTCCTGCGACAGCACTCTATGTAGATGTGCCCAGTGGTGGGGAGGGCTTTACCTGTGATGGTCTGGGCCATATCCACTACTTTTTATAGGTTTTTCCATTCAAAGGCATTGGCGTTTCCATACCAGACCATAATGCAACCAGTCAATATACTCTCCACTGCACATCTATAGAAGTTCATCGAAGTTTTAGATGGCATGTTGTATTTTTGCAAACCTCTAAGAAAGTAGAGGCGCTGTCATGCTTTCTTCATAACGTACTTACATGCTGGACCCAAGACAGATCATCTGAATTGATAACGCCAAGGAATTTAAAGTTTTAGTTCATTAGCAATCCTCAATCCACACTTGTATACTGTACAGTATTAGCCTTAATACCATATGCTCTGATATTGTTGTATGGCATCTTATTGAAAGCTTCCTGAAGACCAAAATGCATGACATCAATTTATATTCCCCTTTTTAAGCCACTAATTGCAAACTCAAATAGGATACACAAGAGATTCTGCAGATGCTGAAGATCTTCAGCAACGTAAAATGTTGGAGGAACTCAGCAGGTTAGACATCAGCTACACTGGGAAACAAATAGTAGACATTTCAGACCCAAAGCATCTATTGATGACTTGGCGAGCTCCTCCAGCATTCTGTTGTGTAGTACAATCTCAGATAGATGTCTTCAGTCTTCATTCTTTGTGACATTTGCTGTGGGAGTTGGTTCCCATAGTAAACAATAGATATTATCAATTGGAAACCATCTATCTGGTAATGGCTGATGATCAATAGTTGGGTTTTCTATCTTTTCATATTTCTATGTTGTTTGTTAATCTTGGTACTTATAGTATTGGTAAAACTAGCTACTGGGTTAAAACCGTTTCTGTGCCTTTCTAAATGCCTTCAAGATTTCACATTAGTTTATTTTGCCATGTGTCATGTCCACTGGATCAATGGGGCATCAATTTTATCATCTTTCCAATATAAATAGAAAGTAAAACCAAACAGAGAGTAAAACTAAAATTGTACACAATGGTATTGATTTCCTGACACACACTATGGGATACATAAACACTATTCTGATTTTGAGGAGTTATAGAGCTATACTGTATATTCATACAGTGTGAAATCGGCCACTTGGCCCAAGCACCCACGCTGATCACTGGGCACATATCAATCCCGTCCTCTGACACTTGGCCCATAGCTTTTAATGCCTAGACAATTGAAGTGCTCATCTCAACACTTTGTAAGTGCTGTCAGCAAGTTTGCTTCCAACACTCTCTGAGGCAGTGCATTCCAGACACTTACCACCCTCTACATCTCTCACCTCTCACCCTAAATGTATGTCCTCTAGGTTTATCTATTCATGAGTGTTTTAAGGATTAAGGATTTATCTCGTGTCTCCTTCTGTATCAGTTTTCCAGAGTTCACAGCCCCTTGATCTTTCAAAAGTTATCTGCTTCCTCTTTAAGTATCCCCAAAATATAGACTCTGGGGTAGAACGTTCCAGAGACTCTGTGAACTCTAGAGAATGTTGTGTGTGAAAGTCCCAGATCAGCAGTTTCTGAGGTACTCAAGCCAATCTGTCTGGCAGCAGCAATCATTCTACGATCAAAGTAACTTAGATCACGGTTGTTCCCCTTTCTGATATCTGGTTTGAACAATAAATGAACTTCCTGCCCATGTCTGTATGCTTTTATGCATTGACAAGCTGACACATGATTGGCTGATTAGATTTTGCATTAACAAGCAGGCGTACAGGGGTACCTAATAACGTGGCCACTGAGTGTGTTTAAGACTCTCTTACTATTGGAATAATTTCAAATATTCTTTGTTATGCCCCCTCAGGATCATCTATATTGCAATAAGATCACCCTTTATTCTTCTAAACTCCACTGCATATAGATCTAATCTCTACAGCTCTTATGCTCGGGCAATGTTTACATTTCAGTGTTTAGCTTAGCAAACCTCTTCTGGTCTGTTTCCAATGCCAGAATATCCCTTCTTAAATTTAGGACCAAGACAGTGCGTGGTTCTTGGGATGTGGCCTACCAATACCTTGAATAATCATGACACCATGCCTTGCCTGCAATGTACAACTCTCTTGTGATAAAGGTCAATGTTACATTTGCTTTTTTGACCAGTTGCTACATTTTGTAATTCGTGTATATCCCTATCTACAATCTTTGGATAATTATTTACTTTAGGTTTCTCTTAGTGAAGTGCATGACCCCACATTTTCCCATTTTAAACTTTATCTGCCGAGTTTTTGCCTACTTAGCTAACTGATCCCTAATCGTGTTGCTGAGTCTAGATATTCTCTTTGCCACCTGCCTTCCTTTTCTTATTTTCCTGTTAATGGCATACTTGGATCCCATATAACCTACTTGTTCCTTCAGATCCTTAATGTAAATTATAAATAATTGAAGGCCAAGAACTAAACCTCTGGGGCACCCCACTTGTTAAATCCTTTCAGCTTGAAAAAGATGAATTTACTCGGACTCTCTGTGTTCTGTACAAAAACTAAATCAATCCACACTAACACACCTTTCCTTTTGGCATAAGCACTTAGTTGGACCCCAGCCTTTTATATGACGCCCTATCAAATGTCTTCTGAAAGATTAAATGTTCCAGATCTAAAGCTTCCTCCCCATTGACTCTGCATCTCTCTATCCACAAGGAACTCTGGCAAACTTTTGAAAATTTTGTTAATTGCATTAGGCTTCTCTGCCTTAGGAAATCAAGCACTATAGGATCAGACCAGACAAAAGGCAATGAAGTTAAAGATCACCTGAGATACTACTGGCAGAGTAGGTGCAAGGGAACATATGCTTCCCTTTCTTATGCTCTGACTATATTCAAATCTTAATTCTTGCATGATGCTTAGTATCCAAATGAATTCTAATCTCTCTTTTGCTAGTTAATATTATTTAGCTATCAAACCTAAATTCTTTTACTGTTCTCCAAACTGTGGGTCTCAAGCTTTGGTTTAACTTCCCTTTCCTGTTCTAAGCCACTTATGCATCATGGAAATGAAATGGAATTTGAAAAGAAAATAAAAAAATCTCCTCAGGGCCAGATGTTTTAATGTCCATCATTTTTATTTTGTTATAAAACAGAATAAAATGTTCTTACTGACATCAGCAATAGCTTCAGAAAATTGCTATTTGAAATGTGACTTTTTTTGCATTTAGTAATTGCTATTTTATGAGCTGAATAGGGTGTTTTCTTAAGTAATTAACTAACTTCTGCTCTTAGTAGATAGAAATGCAATGGTTTGCATTTCCTCTTCTAAATTGCTCAGTTTTACCACATTTGTCGAGTTTTTCCTTTGAGTGTGTCAAAGACATTATTACTTAAAATAGCACCATGGTGGGAAAGCATTGGCCAGTAATTAGCGTGATGGCCTAACAGCTCTATTGACCCAATTTGACTCCAGTCTTGGCTGGTTTTGGGAGTTCACATCTTCTCTCTGTGACCACATGGTTTTCCCATGGGTGCTGTGGTTTTCCATTTCATCCCAAAATTGCACTGATAGTTTAATGAGCCAAACTACCCCTTCATGTAGTAAAGGCGATCCAGAGGAGTATTTATGGGTACGTGTGAAAGATAAGTTACAGGGACATAAGGAGAGGGGGAATAGGATTCATGTATGAAGATGAACTTCATTACAATTAGCTATATTTGTCACATGTACGTTGAAACTTATAATGAAATGCATCATCTGCATCAAATCAAATCAGCAAGGCTTGTGCTGGGCAGTATGCAAGTGTCACCTCGCCTCCAGCTCCAACGTAGCATGCCCACAACTCACTGACTCTAACCCCTATGTCTTTGGAATGTGGGACGAAACTGGAGCTTCCAGAGGAAACCCACACAGTCATGGGGTGTACTAGTACAGCTGCAATAGCGTTACACTAGCTGCTACACTAATGTACCCAGATTGTTCTTCCAGGAGCAGCACAGACCAGATCATTGCGCTGTTCACAACATCGGCAGTGAGACCAATTTTATTTAAGCTGAATGAGGGTGCAGGACTGAAGGTCCAGGAAGGCTCAGGGTGAGATGAGGGATCAGCAGGATATTAAGCACTTCCTTTTTATCATTGCTTAAATCAGATGTGTCACACCCAAAGCCAGCAGGAGTGATATCAGGATTAATCACAAAGATCAGAACTCACCATCAGAACTGGAAGGAACCCATCTCCAACTGTGATGATATTGGGGCTGCCGATCGCAAAATTCTAAATTCAAACAAAGACCTGAAGCCCTATTGGAGATAAGTAGTCACAACTACTATCACTAAAGGGAGATTATACTGCAACTACCCAATCTTCAAATACTAGTTTGTTCCCTGCTTACTCTCCATGCAAGCTTAGCTGTCAATGCCCACTATATGAACAGTGGCTTCCCTCTCCCTGCCAAGAAGATGCTTCCAGTTAACAAAGTAGTTTAAAACATGGTTCAATTATTTTCAGTAATACATGCTTAAATCCACACAGCATTCCTAAAACACATTTAAAAGTCAGAGGATTTCTAAGTTAAATGTTTCCTAATTACAAACTTATTTCTAAAATTCAAACTATTTCTAAAGCACAAAGCATTTCTTACAGATACATTGTTTCTAAAAAGCAAAGGATAAAACATTAAGAATTTTGAAAGCACAAGTATAATTCCTACAAATTAGAAAGACATTTCACAATGCAGACAATGATTCATCCATCAACGTGAGAGGAATGGATTCTAGTTCACCCCGTATTTCTTCCATGGTTCTTGTTCCTTATCCCATCCCTATTAAGTCTGAATGCTGTTTACATTTAGACAGTTTTCTGTCCACGTGGATGACTTCACATGTGGATGATATTTCCTCAGATATCCTTTTAACACAAACAGTCTAAAAGCATTTTTTTGGAGGCATTGTTCCACTATAAATGCTGTAAATGCTGTGAAGCTAAATTCTTTGAGTATATACCTACCAACTATAAACATATCAGCTATTGATATGCTTTAATCAATTAAGCAACTTAAACATCTGCTTGTCTGTTTGAAACAAGCCAAACTAAACAACCCATTGTCTGTTACTACAACATGAGCAGTATAAAGCAGGTGAGCTAGCGTCTTACTTCTCACAGACGCAACCTCAGTGCTAAAAATAGAACTTGTTTCCAAAGCTGTGTTTTTAACTTCAAGTTCATTACTGCTTTCCATTTACAGTTTAAAAACTGAAGCCGAACTTCCTTTTACGACGAGAAACTAAGCAGTTGGTTGGAAGGTTACTTACATCTGTTTCTGATCTCACAAGTAGCAGACGCTGTGTTTAGAGAGCTGAGACTGGCAAACAACCAAGGAACCCACTGGCCGAGGAGTGAATATCCATCACACAATGTAAAGTTTGCACAGAAGTGGCAGGTTGTTAGACCATATAGTGTCTTCATAACAGAAGAAACTGGGACTGGGATGGTCTAAAGGCTTTTTGTGAAGTTGCAGAACTTGGGGGCATTCATGTCCATCCCAGACAGCTAGAACATTGTGGACAGTGTACATTTCTAAACATGCCACAGGCTTAGTCTTAAACTTTTTCCCTAACCATGAAAAAGTGTACTTTCACACTGGAGGAGGGCAGTTGACCCTCCCAAGTAAATTAAGATGATGATACAGCTCATGAGATGGGTGAAGAAATTTAAGAATATGATAAGGTGTCTTCATTCTGGGGATAGTGAGCCTCTGGAATTCTCTAGCACTTTGGGCTGTAGAGATTGAGACACTGAACATATTTAAGGAGAGGGAATGAAACAGATTCATCAAGGCCTATGGAGAAAGAGTAGATATATAATATTAAACACAGAGGAACAGCCACAATTGCATTGAACAGGAGCTGTTAGAAGAATCAACAGTCTCCTCCTTCTATTTTTCAATGCTTCGACTTCGTAGCACAAACCCAGCAGAATTGAACTATGACTTCCAACCTTGCCACCTTAATCTGCGCTAACCTGTCCCAAGCTATGGTGAAATATATTTAAAAGTAACTGCAACTATTTAAGTATAAAGGCATTAACATACACATTCAGTGGCCATTTTATTGGGTATACCTGTATACCATTCATTAATGCAAATCTCTAATCGGCAATCACGTGGCAGCAACTCAATGCATGAAAGCATGCAGACATGGCCAAGAGGTTCAGTTGTTGATCAAAAACAAACACTAGAATGGGAAACATGAGGAAATCTGCAGAGGCTGGAAATTCGAACAATAACACACAAAATGCTGGTGGAACACAGCAGTCCTGACGAAGGGTCTTGGCCCGAAATGTCGACAGTGCTTCTCCCTATAGGTGCTGCCTGGCCTGCTGTGTTCCACCAGCATTTTGTGTGTGTTACTAGAATGGGAAAAAAATGCGATCTAAGTGACTCAGACTGTAGGATCTGTAGAATGATTGTTGGTGCCTGACGGGATTGTTCCAGTATCTCAGAAACTGCTGATCTCCTGGAATTTTCACACACAACAGTCTATAGAGTTTACAGAAAATGATTCAAAAACAAAAAAAAAGAACATTTGATGAGCAGCAATTCTGTAGATGAAATACCTCTTTAGTGATAAAGATCAGAGGAGAAAGGCCAGACTGGATCAAGCTGACAGGAAGGCAACGCTAACTCGATAGACAATAGACAATAGGTGCAGAAGTAGACCATTTGGCCCTTTGAGCCTGCACCGCCATTCTGAGATCATGGCTGATCATCTACTATCAATACCCGGTTCCTGCCTTGTCCCCATATCCCTTGATTCCCCTATCCATAAGATACCTATCTAGCTCCTTCTTGAAAGCATCCAGAGAATTGGCCTTCACTGCCTTCTGAGGCAGTGCATGCCAGACCCCCCACAACTCTCTGGGAGAAGAAGTTTTTCCTTAACTCTGTCCTAAGTGACCTACCCCTTATTCTCAAACCATGCCCTCTGGTACTGGACTCTCCCAGCATCTGGAACATATTTACTGCCTCTATCTTGTCCAATCCCATAATAATCTTATATGTTGCAATCAGATCCCCTCTCAATCTCCTTAATTCCAGCGTGTACAAGCCCAGTCTCTCTAACTTCTCTGTGTAAGACAGTCCAGACATCCCAGGAATTAACCTTGTGAATCTACGCTGCACCTCCTCTACAGCCAGGATGTCCTTCCTTAACCCTGGAGACCAAAACTGTACACAATACTCCAGGTGTGGTCTCACTAGGGCTCTGTACAAATGCAAGAGGATTTCCTTGCTCTTGTACTCAATTCCCTTTGTAATAAAGGCCAACATTCCATTAGCCTTCTTCACTGCCTGCATCACTTGCTCATTCACCTTTTCAGTGACTGATGAACAAGGACTCCTAGATCTCTTTGTATTTCTCCCTTACCTAACTCTACACCGTTCAGATAATAATCTGCCTTCCTGTTCTTACTCCCAAAGTGGATAACCTCACACTTATTCACATTAAACTCAAATAACCACGTGCTAAACACTGGTGTGCAGAAGAGTATCTCTGAATGTTGAACCCTGAGAGGGGCACAGCAGCAGAAGAAAATGAGGTACAGGAGGTATGTAATAACGTGGCCACCGAGTGTATTTCTGTTTTCTTCTGCCTGCTGTGCCCCATCCACTGTACCTCCCGCTCCTAAGGAAGTGGCCAGTGAGTGTATCTGAGTTTAAAGACGTTATTAGCTTGTAGCTGCAAAGACGTCACTGGGAGAAGCAGTAAACAAAATACTTCCAGTAGTGAAATAATTTGTCATTGGAATAATTAAGGTGGTTTTAATGGAAGTTCTTTTATAGTCGAATGTATAGCATAGTGTACATTTAGTGACTTTTCAATACCTATGCTATTTGTGGTTATCTGTCATCACACCACAAGCACTGATTATGGCATTGCTTGAGTTACTGACTCATACTCCAAATAAAACTGGGAACTTAGTCATTGTCTGTTTCCTAATGAATTGTTTCTTATTGGAGAGAAAAATAAAAGAACTCATGAAACTTTATATAAATTATTAGAGAAAAGGAGTATTCTTTTCTTTGTTTTAAGTCAAAGTGTATATTTCCTCACGCAAAATCATTTGTCGTGCCAAATTGCCATTGCTAAATAAAATACCTTTATTTAAACTACACGCATTAAAAAATTCACTTAATATATTTGGTTAGCTTAATCTCTGATCTAAAAGGTGATGTAATATTTACTTAATGATTAAAATACATAACAGCTAGAAGCTGAAAATGTATTAAGAAAATGCTAGAGAAGACTTCAAATGGTAAGATCATGTTTGGGAAAACTTACTGAATTCTTTGAAGCAGCATCAGAAAGCACAGAGTAATAGATACATTCAAATATCTAAAACATATCCAAATATATTTGGATTTTCAAAAGGTATTCAATAAAGTACTGCACAATAGACTCATGGCCAAGGTCAATGTTATATGAATCTTGGACAAGTGCCAAAATGCAGAGCAATGAAGAGTTGGCAGCTCAGATTAGCAAGATCGAAGATCAAAGCCCAAAGGCCAATCAGAAGTCCAGGACTCAGAGCCCAATGGCTGAAGCCTGGAGACCGGAGATTGGAAGCTTGTCCTGGGATTTGCAGACTGTCCATTGTGCAGGAGGTTGGCTGGGAGGGAGGAAAGGGCTTCTTTTGCTGTTGTTATTCTGTTGCTTGTTGTGTCCTGTTTTGTTGTGCCCAGGGCTGTTCTGCCGAGCATTGTGGGCATGCTATGTTGACACTAGAATATGTAGCAACACTTGAAGGCTGCCGTTGGCACCTCCCGAGATTGTGTTGGTTGTTAACACAAACAATGCATTTCACTGTATATTTCAATGTACATGTGATAAATCAATGAATCTGAATCAAATGGAAAGAATGAAAGTAAATGTTGGGACTACTGTAACTACCATTTGTATAAACAATTTGGAATTGGGGTTTCAATCAAATTTAAAGTTCTAAGTAAATTTATTATTAAAATACATATGTGTCACCATAAACTGCCTTGATATTCAATTTTGCAGGCACTTACAGAAAATGAAATACAATAGAATTTATGAAAATCTAAAATTACCTGTAAATAACAAAGGTGAACAAACAACCAAAGTGCAAGCAAAGACAAATTGTGAAAATAATACAAAAGTAAGTAAATTATACTGAGTTGTAGAGTCCTTGAAAGTGAATCTACAGATTGTGGAGTAAGTTTAGCATTGAGGTGAGTGAAGTTATCCATGCTGGTTCAAGTGCCTGACGGTTGAAGGGTGATAACTGTTCCTGAACCAGATGCTGTGGGACCTGGGGCTCTTGTTCGTCCTTCCTGATGGTAGTAGTGAGAAGAGAGCATGACCTGGATGGTGGGGGTTCTTCTGAATAGGAAATAAGTGTGCAGCTGTAGTCTTTACAGGATACAATACTTTATTAAAATACAAAACTTTACCCAAATTATTTAATTAATGTTGCAAGACAACACTTTCAGTATGAAGACCAAGGCTTTCCTTCAGTTTACCTTCTATTCCATTTCTGCTCCTGATAAAAATCCCATGATAACTTTTCTCCATCTGACGTGCAGTACAGCTCATGTGGCTCCAGGATCCCCAGAGTACTTTACTGTCAATAATGACGCTTTCTCAACACAATCGTTTTTGCCATTTAGCAGCGGACAATCTGACCCAGCTAGCTCAAGAAGCTTATGGTAATAACCATTGTATTAGTAAAGTTGATTGAGGGTTGTATACTAACTGGAAGATGACAGGTAACTCCTCGAAACTTTATCGACATCTTTTCATTAATATGTCATCCAAATTTTTATTCTCTCTACAATTTTCTAGTTGTAGGGTAATGACTGTTACTGAACTTGGTGGGACCTAGGTCTTATAGTAGTACCAAGAAGAGGGCATGGCCTGGATGGTGGGGGTCTTTAATGATGATAAATGCTGCTTTCTTGAGATAGCGCCCCATATTAATGCAGTCAGAGAGCTTTGCCTGTCATGGACTGCACCATATACCCCACTTATTGTAGCATCTCAAAAGTCTTTTATTACACATCAGCTTATTTCATTGTTTTCTGTGGATTTAGAGCATCAATCACTTTGAACATGTGAATGCAACTATATTGATGTCATGGTCAAGAAAGATCGCGAATGTCTATTCTTTCTCGGAATGTTGAAGAAATTCAACATGTTCCCATTGATGCTTTGCAACTTTTATTGATGTGCGTAGAAAGCAATCTGTCTGGATGCATAATGGCTTGGTACAGGAACGTGGATGCAAGAAACCGTTGTGGACACAGCACAGGACATCACAGAAACCAGCCATTACGGACACTGTCTTGCTGCTTCTGTAAAACAGCTAACATGATCAAAGACCCCACTCATCCTGGACAAAAGGTACAAAAGCCTGAAAGCACAGACCACCAGATGGACAGCTTCTATCCCACTATTTCCAGATTCCTGAATGGACCTCTTACTGTATATAATAGGATAGACTATTGGCCTCACAATCTACCTCGCTATGATCTTGCCAGTTATCATTTACTTGCACTGCGCATTTTTGATAGCTCCTACACTTTATTTTGCATTATTATTGTTTTACCTCATTCTATCTGAGACGTGCTGAGCTGTGTCCATAACTCTCCATGGTAACTTGTGGTCATGTGCAGTGCAGTGGCCAGAGAGCCACAGAGGAAGAACGAAGACAAACCTGGAAAGGAAAGATGGAATAGAGAGATAAAAAGCATTGGTTTGACTGTTAGTTGAGTTCTGCCTTTTTGTTCCTCTCTTGACTGAAGCCTTTTAGGGGATTTCCAATAATTTCAAATATGTACAAGCTTGTCTTATGCATAGGCAATTACATTCACTTCTAATTGTTTCAACATTTAATAGCAATCATGTACTAGTTGGAATGCCTTCACAGAACTTTAAACGTTTTGGCTTTAGCTTATTGAATTTAATTCAGGTGGGTGCTAATTTCACACATTTAAGCAGTAACTGAATGTTGTTTGGAATCATTGACAACCTAGAACATAAGTATTAATCCATACACCAACATCAATTGTTAAGACTACCACCTTGTTCAGAGCACGTAGGAGCTGGCAATGTATCAAAGTCTTCTCAGTGAGGCTGAGATCCTGTGAATAAATAATAAAATACAGTCTGGTATTATGCGCTCCTCGTAGTTTTAGTTAAAGCATTACTCTATTTAATAAGATCAACTGAGATAAAAATTGGGAATGATTGGGGATTTACATAACATCTACATGATAGAAGTTTGGTTTTAGGGCTGGATTTAAGCTGTTGCAGTAAACGAACAGACTTATTTATTGTGGGACATTTTACCACACAGTAGCACCCACAAAATGTTGGAGGAACTCAGCAGCTCAGGCAGCATCCACGGAGAGGAATAAAGAATTGGCGCTTCAAGCTGAGACCCTTCATCTGGTGTTGGCCTGAACGGTCTACTCTGTATTCCTCTCTATAGATGCTGCCTGGCCTGCTGAGTTCCTCCAGCATTTGGTATGTGTTGCTCTGGATTTCTGACATCTTCAGAACCCCTTGTGTTTATCAGTTACTGCAGTGTACCCACCTTTAGCCACAGGTCCTATGTCAGGTGCCCCCCCCCTCCCATAGCTGACAAACAGGCCCTTCAGCCCAACTTGGTCATTTTATTCAACCAGTTTTAAGATTTGTACATAATTACTTTATGAGCAAAAAAATAAAACCAGGGAAGTGAAAAGAATGGTGAGGTTAATAATGTTCACTGCTATTTACATGTATAGCAGCTTCAGATGAGGGCCAGCTCTGTGATTAGTCATAAATCCAGATATGCTGAAGTCACCCTCCATACCGTGCCACTCAACAGTTGCTTTACTAAGGCAACACGAGTGAATCTGCAGATGCTGGAAATAAATAAAAACACAAAATGCTGGCAGAACTCAGCAGGCCGGACAGCAGGCCAGTCGTCACTACCTCCTCCCATAGGTGCTGTCTGGCTTGCTGAGTTCTGCCAGCATTTTGTGCTTTTAGTTGCTTTACTAAATTGCTATCTTCATTGTGTCTTGCCTTTGGAAGAGTTTGAATGGTATGAAGTTGCTTCATTTGTATGGTAGGCATTAAATAAATTCTCAACTAATAGTTCTCCACTTCATTTAGCATGATAAATATTAACTTCATAGTCCTGTTGAAGGGTCTCGACCCAAAATGTTGACTGTTTATTTTTCTCCATAGGTGCTGACTGACTTGTTGAGTTCCTCCAGCATTGTATGTGTTGCTCAAAATTTCCAGTATCTGCAGACTCTCTTGTGTTTATGAAGCTCTGTCAATTGTTTTGACTGATTTGGATGTACTTGTCCACATTAATGTATTCCACAGGGGTTAATACTCCTGAAAAGTTGGATGTTCCACCACCTTTTTCAGAAAATGATTCAGTTTTGCCTCATAGTCCAGTTTTCTCTGGCTGGGAATCTCTGCTGTGCTTCCGGAGACTGAATGTTTTCCTTGTTTCTTGCAAAAAGCTGGTTCTACTGACCAACTGCACCCACTGTTCCTATTGGATAAATAGTAAGTAATACCCTCCACCAATAAAAATATACACTCTATGTACTAAGGGTTCCCATTGTATAAATAGTGAGAATAACCACACTTAAAGAAAAATATACACATTTTGTGCCATGGGTCCCAATTTATATTCAGGCAAGGCCAACCTATCTCATTCATCTAATATAAAAATATTTACACAAAAATTTACCTCAATCCTGTTTTTAATAGGGTAGTAGATTCTTGGGAGGTAATGCTGTGTGGCAGGAAACTGACTGGATGTACCTGGCCACCCATTTTACACTCTGATGTTTGGCTTTTCTTTCACCTCAGTGGAAATTAGAATTGAGCAAGTTCAAAGTTCAACATTCAGAGTTCAAAGTAAGTTTATTATCAAAGTATGTATATGTCACCATATACAACCCAGAGATTGATTTTCTTACAGGCATTCTCAATAAATCTATAGAATAAGAACCATAACAGAATAAACGAAAGACTGCCCAGTCTGGATGTTCAATCAGAGTGCAGACGACAAACTGAGCAAATACAAAAAGAAAGAAATAATAATAACAACAGTAATAATGAATTACTAAGCAATAATATCGAGAACATGAGATGAAGTGTCTTTGAAAGTGAGTCCATTGGCTGTGGGAACACTTCAATGATGGGGCTAGTGGAGTGAAGTTGAGTGAAATTACTCCCTTTGGTTCAAGAGCCTGATGGCTGAGGGGTAGTAACTCTTCTTAAACCTGGTGGTATGAGTCCTGAGACTCATATACCTTCTTCATGATGTCAACAGGGAAAAGAGAGCATGTCTTGGGTGGTGGGGCTTCCTGACAGTGAATGCTGCTGTAACACCCTGATTAAGATCTTTACTGCTGTGCTGTAGGTATTTCGTTTTAACAGTTCTGTTAGAGCAGAAAGTTCTGTTTTCAGCCTGATTGGCATTGAGCTGAGATAAGGGGCTTTGTTGTTCATTTTGGGAATGTAGTGTCAGCCAATCAAGATGGTGGAATTGGGAAGAGCGTTGTAGAGAGTGCTGTGTGGAGAGGTTTTGTGTTGTACTTTGGTGTGGGTTGAGGTCCTTTTTGGAGGGGGGGTGGGAGTTGGGAGAGGACAGGAGGGAAGATGGCTGAGGATGCCATCCCTGTTGCACAGGGTGCTTAGTGGAGATGAATGGCTTCAAGGAGGAAGGATCAACACTCCCGTGGGAGAGCCTGTTTGTTCAAGATGGATTTCGGTGACATTCGGAAGGCAGTGTGTGCTTTCATGCAGACTGGGTGTCCAGTGTGTGAGTTACAGACAACTTCAAGATGAGCTCCAATTAATGAGCATATTTGACTGTTTAATTATAATGGGCTCTTTTTGCTTTCTTCTTTCTTTCTTTAATAACTCTTTGGTTAAGCTAACTTTCATAAATATATTTTCTTTATAATCATATGACCTGTTATTTCTTGCTGACGGGCGACTACAGGGGGGCAGCATTCTGGGGTTTGGGCGGGCAAGACATCCCACCCTTACGGGTTTGGTGGGATCAAAGTCGTATAAACCGTAGATGTATGGAACCTGAGAAAGGTGGGCTTCTCGCCTCAGAGTCCAGTGGCTGTTAGATGGAGGCTGACGAGCTGCATTTCCAGAGATGCCCAGTAAAAAGGGGGTACACTGCTTTCCTGCAACAGCATTTTATGTAGCTGTGCTCAGTGGTTGGGAGGGCTTTACCCGTGACTGACTGGGCTGTATCCTCTACTTTTTGTAGCATTTTTCATTCAAAGGCATTAGTGTTTCCATACCAGACTGTGATGCAGCCAGTCAATATACTCTCTACCACATGTCAATAGAATTTATTAAAGTTTAAGAGGTCATGCCGAATCTCTGCAAATTCTTAAGGAAGTAGAGGCATTGCTGTGCTTTCTTTGTAATTGCACTTACTGGGCCCAGGACAGGTCCTCCAAAATAATAACACCAAGGAATTTAAAGTTGTTGACACTCTCCATCTTTGATCCTTCAACGAGGAATGACTCTTGGACCTCTGGTGTCCTTATCCTGATGTCAATGATCAGCTCATTGGTCTTGCTGACATTGAGTAAGAGATTGTTGTTATGGCACCACTCAGCCAGATTTTCAACCTCCCTCTTACATGCTGATTCATCACCACCTTTGATTTGGCCTACAGCAGTGGTTTGTCAGCAAACTTGAATAGGGCATTGGAGCTGAGCTTAGCCTTACAGTCATAAGCATAATGCAAGTAAAACATGGGGCTAAACACACTGCCTTGTGGTACACCTGTGCTGATGGAGATCATGGGGGAGATGTTGTTGCCAATCCAAATTGACTGTGGATTTTACTCAGACCCTCTAATCACCAACTCTATCCAATTCTGTCGTGGAGCTGTTGGGGCAGGGGAAGACTATTTCCTTACTTCCCGTCATGCTCTCGCTTTCTTTCTTTGCCTCTGTTTGAAGTTACAACCCGAAAGCAAACAAAAACAAAAATATCCTGGTAAGCCTGAGACAGTGTCTATCCTGCAGATAGCAGCACCCAGACCAATTTCATCTTCAGTTCAGAAATTCTTTTCTACGTCCCAGGAAGAGTGACTTTTGCAATACCTGGAGAGGTACAGTACTGGTGATGGTCACATATAATTCATTAACACAAGGAATTCTGCAGATGTTGGAAATCCACAGACTTGCTCTTTGTTTTGTGTGTTGCCACATTCAATTAATTGGTGGTGCATCTTGATGACAGAGGGGTGGCTCTGAAGGAACATCTCCTCTTCTTCTCCCAATGAAACAAGCCAGGTAATTAATCCTCAGTTTGTCTTTTAGAAGTCATTGTGAGATTTATTAAACCTTTTGGTTCCCTGGAGTTTGTATTCAGGTCAGCGAATCTCCCTTTCATCATTTATTGACAAGGTGGGTTGTGAGGTAAGCTGATGAATTGGGGGTCTGGTAAAGATGCTCATCGATTCCTCCCCTAGAATGAGGTGAATGGAAAATGTGAGACAGAATCCAGGTCACATTTCACTAATGTCTCAAGTCAAAGTGTCATTAAGATTCCAACAAGTAAGTGATTTGTAGTTTAGGCTAGGCAAATTTTTAAGGATGTTTTTCTTGAAATGTCTGCCAAGGACTCTTGCTCAATTTCACCCATGTAAGCAGTGACAAAAATATCTAAATACAAAGTAACTTTTTAAAGATGTGGATACTTTACCTTCTGGATTACAGAATTGTAACCGGTCTGAGCAGGGAACCAGAAAATATAGAACAGTACAGCAAAGAAACAGGCCCACAGCATTGCCATTGATCATGATGCCAATCTGCCCACACACGGTCTCTGTCCCTCGCTTCTCTGCCTGTCTGTGTCTGTCCAAATCCGTCTTAAAGGTTGCAATCCTATCGGCTTATACCACCTCCCCTGTCAGCACAATTCTATGTGGAAACATTACTTGGTAGCGTAGTGGTAGCTTTACAGCATAGTGACCCATGTTTTATTCCCGTTGCAGCCTATAAGGAGTTTGTACGTTCTCCCTGTGACCATGTGGGTTTCCTCCAGGCGCTCCGGTTTTCTCTCACAGCCCAAAGATGTACCGGTTGGCAGGTCATTGTAAACTGCCCCATGATTAGGCAAGGATTAAATTGGGGGACTGTTGGGTGGTTTGGCTCGAAAGGCCTATTTTGTGCTGCATCTTAATAAATAAATAAGAATCTTAGAGTGGTATATGGTGACATATATGCACTTTGATAATAAATTTACTTTGAACTTTGAAACTGCAAACACACAATATTCTCCACTTGCCTGGATAAGCCACAACAATATGTTAGAAATCCCACAACATACTCGAAATCCAATATGATCTGGTTTGATTGATGTTGATGCTCACTGAATGTTAAGATTATTTGACAGAACATTCAAAATTTTCCTTTCCTGCCATCCGGAAAAAAAAACAAGGTCAGCAGATGCTTAGGAACATCATGAAGATTCTCTCCAAGTCAGCCATGGTTCAATAGGTAAAAATCTTGTATCTGAAACATAAGGAAGTCTGCAGATGCTGGAAATCCAAAGTAACACACACAAAACGCTAGAGGAACTCAGCAGGTCACGCTGCATCTATGTAAAAGAGTAAACAGTTGATGTTCCAGGCTGGGACCCTTCATCAGGACTGAGAAGGAAGGGGGGGAAGCTGCCAGAATAAAAAAGGTGGGGAGTGCAAAGAGGCTAGCTGGAAGGTGATAGGTGAAGCCGAATGGGCGGAAAAGATCAAGGGCTGGAGAAGAAAGAATCTGATAGGAGAAGAGAGTGGACAATAGAAGAAGGGAAGGAAGAGGAGACCCAGGGTGACGTAATAGACAGGTGAGAAGGTGAAAGGTCAAGAGTAATAGAGGAAGGGGTGGGGGAACTTGTTACTGGAAGGAGAAATTGATATTTATGTCGTCAGATTGGAGGGTAGCCAGATGGAATATAGTGTGCTGTTCCTCTTACCCTGAGGGTGGCCTCATTTTGCCAGAAGAGGAGGCCATGGATCAACATGTTAGAACTGGAATGGGAATAGAAGTTAAATTACTTGGCTACCTAGAAGTCCTGCTTGTGGTGGATGGTGTGGAGGTGCTTGACAAAGTCGTTCCCCAATTTAAGTATAGCAGGTCTCTCTAATGCAGAGGAGGCCACATCGGGAGCACCAGATAAAATAGATAACACCAGCAAATTTGCTGGTGAAGTGTTGCCTCACCTGGAAGGACTGTTTTTGCCCTGAATGGAGGTGAGGGAGGAGGTGTACGGTCAGGTGTGGCACTCAGGCTGCTTGCGGGGATAAGTGCCTAGAGGGAGATTAGTGGGGAAGGACGAATAGACAGGGGAATCACAGAGGGAGCGATCCCTGTGGAAAGTGGAGAGGTGGGGGGAGATAAAGATGTAATTAGATGCTGGCGATGGTAGAAGTGGTGGATGATGATGTTTTGGGTGCAAAGGAGAAAAGGGACTCTATCACTATTATGGCAGCAGGAAGATGGGGCGAGCGCAGGTGTACAGGAGATAGAGGGATGGATGAGGGCAGCATCGATGGTGGAGGGAGGAAACCCTGTTCTTTAAGAAGGAGGACTTCTCTGAGGTCCTGGAACGGAAAGCCACATCCTGGGAACAGATGCAGAGAAGGTGAAGAAACTGAGAAAAGTGAATAGCATTCTTACAGGATACAGTGTAGGAAGAGGTTTAGTCGCGATTACCGTGGGAATCGGTAGGTTATAAAGGATGTTGGTTGACAGTTTATCTCCATAGATGGAAACAGAGAGACTGAGAAAAGGGAGTGAGGTGTCAGAGATGGACCAAGTGAATTTATGGGTAGGGTGGAATTGATGAAATTGACAAGCTCAGCATGAGTGCGTGAAACAGCACCAACGCAGTCATTGATGACATCAATATAATGCGGGAGGAGTTGGGGAGTATAACCGAGGAAGGCTTCAGACATAGACTGCTCTACATAGCTGATGAAGAGGTGGGCATGGCTGGGGCCCTCATCATGCGAGTGCCTGTGGCTACCTCTCGAGTTCTGAGAAAATGGGAAGTACCAAAGGAAAATTTGTTCAGGGTAAGGACCAGTGCTGCCAGATGGAGGAGGGTGGTGGCAGAGGGGCATTAGTCGGTTCTTTTGCCAGGAAAGAAGTGGAGGGCTTTGAGGCCTCCCTGATGGGTGATAGAAGTGTATAGGGGCTGAACATCCATGGTGAAGATGAGGCAGTCAGAGCCAGGGAATTGAAAGGTACCAAGGAGATCGAGGGCATGAGAAGATGTAGGTGGGAAGAGACTGAACCAAGGGGGATAGAATGGAATTGAGATATAAAACCATGAGTTCAGCGGGCAGGAGCAGGCAAAGACAGTGGGCCTACCCGGACTGTCAGGTTTGTGGATCTTTTGTAGGAGGTAGAAATGAGCAGTGTGGGGTCAGGGAACTATGAGCTTGGTGAAGTGGGTGGGAGTTCTCCAGAGTGCATGAGGTCAGTGGTGGAGTTGGAGATGGTTTCCTGATGGTGTGGACTGGGGTCCTCCTTGAGCGGTAGGTGGCAGAGAGTTGTTGTCTGACCTCAGCAAGGGAGAAAAGCATCCCCTCTGTCAGATGGTTTGATGGTACTGTTGTGATTAGTGTGGGGAGAGTGGAGGGCACTGCGTTCGAAAGGGATAAATTTGGAGGAGGCGAGAGGAGTGCTGAAATCAAGACGGTTGATGTCTTGTCGGCAATAAGAGATGAAAAGATCCAGCGCAGGCAGAGAACCAGATTAGGATGTCCAAGAAGAAGAGCAGGGCTGCAGATGGGAGTAGGGTCGTCAGCACGGAGTGTGAAACAGGCTTGGAGGTGACAGAAGAAGAGCTCGATGTCCAGCAGCGATGCATAAAGTCTTGGCCTCGAGGTGCAGCCGGTCAAGGTCCAGGTTGGAGATGAAGCCAGAGGTCATGCAATTAGTAGTTTGAAGTTGTCCAGGGTCATAGGAACTGGCACTGACAGTGATGAAAGCTGGGATCAGAGAGGGAAAGAGAGCTGGTGGTGTCAGAGGAGAGAGGAGGGTTGGTGTGTTCATGGAAGGTGGGGTGGGAGAGAGATATCTGAATGCGAAGGCTGCAGTTCAAGTGTTGATCTCAGAAGCCTGAATATAGATGTTTAAAGTGTGTGTCACCATGAAAGCGCCACACCGGCTGAAGTGCTATCCCTGACTGAGGCAAAACTAAGCCTCTTGCATGGATATTAAAGGTCGAAGGCATTATTTAAAGAGCGTACTATCTGCAGTTATCTGGGAGCTATACATCCATTAATAACATTCAAAACAGTCAATAATTTATTCATTGCAATTTCTGAGGGATTGTTGTACACAAGCTGGCTGCCTCAGTTCCAGTATTATTAATTTTATTAATTTTTTTATTGCGATTCACTGTGGAATAAACTCTTCTGGCCCTTCGAGCCATGCTGCAGAGCAATCCCCTGATTTGATCCTAGTCTAATCACAGCACAATTTATTCTGACCAATTAACCTATTATCCGGTATATCTTTGGACTGTGGGAGGAAACCAGAATGCTTGGAATAAACCCATCCAGTCACAAAGGTACAAACTCCTTACTGGCAGCAGGTGAAAACACAATTGAAAGTGCTTTATTAGATGTAAACTGTTTTGAGTGAACTTAGGATCATGAAATGTCAGACATGAAAGTAAGTTTTTTTTTAAATCACACACTATTTTGACTTGCAAATATTTTGAATGTCCAAGGGATTTGATAACCTGGAGATCCCCTGCATGCCAGCAGTAAGAAAGTACTCTCACCACCCACTGCACGTTCACAAGTTAAAAGTTCAAGGTAAATGTATTATCAAATTACATACAGTCCCTATAGAAATTGTTTTACAACATTGAATTACTGTGGATTTAATTTGGCTTTTTTTTGAGACTGATCAACAGAAAAAGACTTCCAGGTCAAAGCGAAAACAGATCTCTACAAAGTGATCTAAATTATAAAACACAAAGTAATTGATTGCATTAGTGTTCATCCTCTTTAACATGACACACCAAATCATCACTGGTGCAGCCGACTGGTTTTAGAAGTCACATGATTAGTAAAATGGAGATCTGGTTTTGGAGATTTGTGTGCAGTCAAGGTGTTTCAATTGACTGTAATAAAAATATACCTGTATTTCGCAGGTCCAACAGCTGGTGAGTCAGTATCCTAGCAAAAACTTCACCATGAAGACAAACGAACACTCCAAACACCTCGGCGAAAAGGTTATTGTCATGTCAGGAGATAGATACAAGAAAATGTCCAAGTTTCTGAATACCCCTTGGAGTACAGTTAAGTCAGCTATCAAGAAATGGAAAGAATATGGAACAGATGTAAATCTGCCGAGAGCAGACCGTCCTCAAATACTGAGTGATCGTGCAAGAAGGGGACTAGTGCGGAAGCCAACCAAGAGGCCTCTGACAACTCTGGAGGAGTTACAAGCTTCAGTGGCTGAGATGGGAGAGACTGCGCATAACAGGTGCTTCACCAGTCGCAAAGAGAAAGCCACTGTTGAAAAAAACTCGCATGACATCTATTCTTATCTCCCTTGTATCAACTTCCGTCTTAAATATATCTAATAACTTTGCCAGCGCAGCTGTCTGTGGCAATGAATTCCATAGATTCACCTCCCTCTGGCTAAAGAAATATATTCTTATCTCTGTTCTAAATGGATGTCCCTCTATTCTGAGGCTGTGCCCTCTGGTCCTAGACTTCACCACTATAGGAAGCATCCTCTCCACATCAATTCTATTTAGGCCTTTCAGTATTTGATAGGTTTCAGTGAGATCCTCCCTCATTCTTCTACGCTCCAACGAATACAGGACCGGAGCTATCAAATACTCCTCATATGTTAACCCTTTCATTCCTGGAAACTTTCTCTGGACCCTCTTCAATTCCAGCACACCCTTTCTTAGATAAAGGTCCCAGAGCTGCTCACAATACCCCAAGTACAGTCTGACCAATGCCGTATAAAGCCTCAGCATTACAGCCTTACTTTTGCATTTTTTGGGCCATGCCATCTTCTTGCAGCAACCATTGGGCAGGAGGTACAGAAGACTGAAGTCCTACCCCACCAGGCTGAAGAACATTTTGTTCTGTTCAACCATTCTGCTCTTGAACCAACCTGCAAACCTTAATAACCACCCAAGTATTGCACCACTATGACCATTTTGCACTTCAACACACCTTGTTTTTGTTTTGTTTCTGTTGGGTTCTTTCATGAATAATTTATGTTTATATGTGCCCATGATCCTGCTGGACCTATGCATACGTATATGTGTGCATATGACAATAAACTTGACTTTGACTTTGGTTCAAATGGGCAGTTCATCAGTATCACCTCATGGCCAAATAGGGAGGACCAATGAAACCTGGCCTCACTACCTTAATCGTTCACTTATTTCACCCCCAGTGTATCATGTACACTGTCTTCATCTACTGAGCAAGGTTTCCACAGCATCCCAACCTTCAGTGTGATCTCCACTTCAATGACAAGGGCAACAAGAAGCAGAAACAGGACAGGTCCTGATGAAGGCTCTCGGCCCAGAGTGTCAACTGTTTATTCCTCTCCGTAGTGGCTGCCTGACCTGTTGAGTTTCCCTGTGCATTTTGTGTGCGTTTCTCAAAATTTCCAGCATCTGCAGAATCTCTTGGGCTTAGAACATCACCAAAATTGTTATTTCACTCGAAGCTCTGCTGCAGGCAGAGATCCAAACCATCAACGGAAGCTCAGACTTACCACTTGAGAGCATCTCTGCGTTGCCTGTATAGAAGTACTGAGTATTTTAGAATAATTTAAGTACTTATTGCCAAAGCCTTCTCTCTAATTCATATTGATAACCTTACTGATATTTAAAGCTCATTTAAAGACAATATGGCACGTTAGTGTGTTAAGAAAGTGCCACACTAGCAGAGGAGCTTTCTCTCAGAGAAAAAAATTAATCTGAGGCGCAGGATGCTGTTTTAAAGACAGTTTGAGAAGGAATGATTTACATGGAACTTACTTGAATTTGATGTTTCTTATAATTGATGCTATAGTGGTGGAAAATGTCTGTTAATATTCAATATGCCCTGGAAACCAGTAAATCTCATCGCAACACTGAAGCATGAAGGAGAATACGTCCTGCAGAAAATAGCAAAGAACTTGTATAAAGTTTCATTAACCCATAACGGTGAACTCCAGACATGACTTTTGTTAGATTTTTCAGCAAATTTTTTCGTATTTCTAAAATCTTGTTAATGGTATGTTTAATTAATGTGAAAATAGTAATCAAAGTACATCTATTATCAAAGTTCACATACTGAATACAAATCAAAAAAATTTGTATACATTATCCCAAAGTGCAATATATATGTAACAGCTCATGTCCTGATATCAGTATGTCATATGATACCACCTGTTCAGAGATCTGTTATCAGAAAATTTCCTGATATCAGAACCACATGTACTTTAGGAATTGAACCTACGATCCCCTGCCTGACTCCTGAAATTTAAGGTAATATTCCATTTCTTGTGTTCTGTTGGGTAACGTATGGTTGAATAAGATCTCCCCTTTACTTTTCAAGTTAAAATTATTGTTTCATCAGTTTGCATCAAAAACCGGAGACCATATGCCTGATACTGAGAGTGAAGGGCATTTTATGTGACGGTGGACTTTAGTTGGTTAACAATCAAAGTTCAAAGTCAAAACTACACTTATTATTGAAGTATGTGTGAATTATACAGCCTTAAGATTTGTTTCCTTACAGGCAGCCACAAAACAAGAAATCTGAAAGAACCCCTTAAAAAAGGCCAACAAACTCCCAATGCAGAGAGAGAGAGAAAAAAAACATAAATCATGCAAACAATAGAAGGAAACAACAGCATTCAGAAGGAAAATGAGTCCATAGACACGAAGCCTGGAGTAGCCGGGGCAGGCCCAGAGCAACAGTCTCAGTTTATCACACAGTGGAATAAAACATTGCGGAGCTCGCAGTCACAAAGCCTGGAGCAGGCCCACACAGCCTCAGTGCCACTAAGAGTGGAATAAGCATCGTGATATCAGTATTTGGGAATGACCCATTGAAGACATTGCTCCTTGAGTGAAATGCAACAAAGATCACTTTATCTCAAGGATAGTTAACAAGGATAGTTTCTCCACCGCCTCTGTTCAGCTGTTGGGACTTATTCAAGAGAGGGATTTTCAAGAAATCGGCATCTATCATTAAAGATCCTCACAAAAGATCCTCACAACATGTGGGGCATGCCCTCTTCTCATTGCTGCCGTCAGTGAGGAGGTATAGGGGCCTGAAGAACACACACACACACACACACACACACACACACACGCACACACACACACACACGCGGACACACACACACACACACACACACACACACACACACACACACACACACACACACACACACACACACACACCCCTTCTTCCCCTCCCATCAGATTTCTGAACAGTCCATGAACCAATGAATTTACTTATTTTTGTGACTTACAGAAGTTTTATTTCTTGCACATATGTCAGTGATAAACCTGACTCTGATGCTGAAAATCGCTGACGGGCAGCCAGAATTTCACCTATGACAGAGGATGTATACAAATCCCCCTCTCTTACTGTAAAACTTGAATCATTAACCAGCCTCCTGGGAATGCATTAGCCACACACGCTAACCTGCCTCCCTTAAATCCACTCATTTTTTGAGCATGATTCACCCCTACGGACTAATCTGTGGCTGTCTTTTGGACTTCTTCCACCACTTGAAGCTCCCCTTGTATGTTAAGCTCTTCTACCACAGGAATTTCCCGTTATTTGCTGAGAACTGAAGCAAAAAAAACAGAGGTAGTCTGATGCCTCATACTGAAAGCATAACTTACGTAATCCTTTAAGAGCGTCTCCTTGATCAAACAAAATTGGTGCCTCATTATCTGTTGTCTGGAGATGAACTATGTATTAAGTGCATTTCTCCTAGTTTAGCTACACCACTTTAAAACTGAGATTTTAAAAGCCAGTTTAAAAAAAAATAAAACAGGACATCCTGGTTTGTGCTATATTTTTCTATATTCTGTGCTAGAGAAAAGGAAAGCACAGAAACAGGCCTTTCAGCCCATCTAGACCAATGCTGAACCATTTAAACTGCCTACTGCATTGGTCTGGCCTGAGACCATAGCCCTCCTTACCTCTACCATCCATGTACTTATCCAAACCTCTTAAAAATTGAAATTGAGCTTGTGTGCACCAATTGCACCAGCAGCTGGTTTCACACTCTCACGACCCTCTGAGTGAAGAAGTTTCCCCTCATGTTCCTTTTTAACAAATCACCATTCATCCTTAACCCATGACCTCTAGTTATAGTCCCACTCAACCTCAGTGAAAAAAGCCTGCTTGCATTTACCCTATCTATACAACTCATGATTTTGTATAATTCAATCAATTCTCCCCTCAGTTTTCTACATTCCAAGGAATAAAGTCCTAACTTATACAATCTTCCCTTATAACTCAGGTCCTCCAGTTCTGTTAACATGCTTGTAAAATTTCTCTGCATTCTTTCTAACTTATTTGTATCTTTCCTGTAGGTAGGTGACCAAAACTGCAGACAATACTCCAAATTAGGCCTCACCAACCTCATATACAATTTCAACATGACATCTCAACTCCTGTATGCAATACTTTGATTTATGAAGGCCAATGTGCCAAAAGGTTTCTTTATGATTCAATCTACCTGTGACGCCACTTTCAATGAATTATGGACCTGCATTCCCAGATCCCTTTGTTCTACAGCGCTCCTCAGTACCCTACTGTTCACAGTGTAAGACCTACCCCGGCTGGTCCTACCAAAGTGCAATACTTTGCACTTGTCTGCATTAAATTCCATCTGCCATTTTTCAGCTCATTGTTCCAGCTGGTCCAGATCCCTCCACAAACTCAGATAGTCTTCCTCGCTGCCACTACACCCCCAACCTGGTGTCATCTGCAAATCTGTTGATTCAATTAACCACATTATCATCCAGATTACTGATATAAATGAAAAACAACAAAGGACCCTGCGGCACTCCACTAGTCATAGGCCTTCAGTCAGAGAGGCAACCATCTACTACTACTCTCCGGTTCCTCCCACAAATCTAATGTCCAATCCAATTTACTACCTCATTTTGAATGCCGAGCTACTGAATCTTCGAGACCAACTTCCCGTGCAGGACCTTGTCAAGTACCTTACTAAAGTCCATGTGGACAACATCCGCTGCCTTGCCTTCATCCACTTTCCTGGTAACTTCCTCGAAAAACTCTACACGATTGGGTAGACATGACATGACAAGCTGTGGATGAACCAGGAGGTTTGTGATCTGCTGAGGGCTAGATCTGAGGCATTCAAGTCTTGCGACCCAGGACTATACAAGAAAACCAGGTACAACTTAAGTGAGGGCTAGCTCAAGAGCAAAGGAACCGTTCTGAATGAGGTTAGAGATGGAACTGGATGCACGCCAACTCTGGCAGGGTTTGCAGGACATCACTTCCTACAAAGCGAAACCTAACAGCATGCTTCACTCCGAGATGAGATCAACACCTTTCATTCACACTTTGAAAGGGAGAATAAAACTACAGCACCGAGGATCGCTGCAGCACCCGGTGACCCTGTGTCTCAGGGCCGACGTCAGGCTACCTTTCAAAGTGACAGGCCGGGATGGAGCATCTGGTAGGGCTTTGAAAACATGTAGCAACCAAATGACGGGGGTGCTCAAAGACATTTTCAATCTCTCATTGCTATAGTCGGAAGTTCCCACCTGCTTCAAAATAGTAACAATCATACCAGTGCCCAAGCGGAGCTGCCTTAACAGCTACCATCTGGTAGCACTCATATCTATGGTGATGAAGTGCTTTGAGAGATCAATTTTGTCTGAAACTAACTCCTGTCTCAGCGAGGACCTGGACCCACTGCATTTTGCCTACAGCCACATTAGGTCCACGGTCGATGTGATTTCATTGGCTCTTCACACAGCTTTGTATCACCTGAACAATATTAATACCAGAATGCAGTTTATTGACTACAGCTCAGCATTTAGCACAAATATTCCTACAGTTCTGATCGAAAAGCTCCAAACCTGAGCCTTCGAACCTCCCTCTGCAACTGGATCATTGACTTCCTAACCAAAAGAGCACAATATCTGTGGATCGGAAATAACATCTCCTCCTCACTGACCATCAACACTGTCACACCTTAAGGTGTGCTTAGCTCTCCGCTCTCCTCTCTCTACACCCACGATTGTGTGGCTAGGCACAACTCAAATCTATAAATCTGCCGACTGCACAACTATTGTTGGCAGTATTTCAGATGGTGATGAGATATATCAGCTAGTTGAGTGGCGTTGCAGCAACAGCTTTTCACAACGTTAGTAAGGCCAAAGAACTGATTGTGGACTTCTGAATGGGTAAGACAAGAGAACACACACCAGTCCTCATAAAGGGATCAGAAGTGGAAAGAGTGAGAAATTTCGAGTTTCTAGTTGTCGGCATCACTGAGGATCTAATTTGGATCCAACATGTTGATGCAGTTACAAAGAAGGCAAGACAGTGGCTATATTTTGTTGGGAGTTTGAGATTTGGTATGTCACCAAAGACACTTGCAAGTTTCCATGGAGAGTGTTCTAATTGGCTGCATCACTGTCTGAATATGAAATAAGGTGCAAAGTGTTGTAAACTTAGTCAGCTCTGTCACAGGCGTTAGATTCTGTAGTATCCAGGACACCTTCAAGAAGTGATGCCTCAGAAAGATGGTATCCATCAGTAAAGACCCCCATCACCCAGGACATGCCCTCTTCTCATTGCTACCATCAGGAAGGAGACACAGGAGCCTGAAGACACATACTCAGTGAATCGGGAACAGCTTCTTCCCCTCTGCCATCCGATTTCTGAATAGACATTGAATCCGTGAACACTACCTCACTACTTATATTTTTATTTTTGCACAACTTATTTAATCTAACTATTTATATACCATATATATTTACTGTACTGCAATTCATGCTTTTTCTCTAGTATGATATATTGCATTGTACTGTTGCCTCAACAAATTTCATGACATATGCCATCGATATAAAACCTGATTCTGATTCTGACACATCCCACAGGGTCCAAGGGAACACCTGGGGCTTTATCCACCCTAACTTGCCCCGAGACAGCAAACACTTCCTCCTTTGTAATCTGCATTGGGTCCATGAAGTTGATGTCGTTTTATATCACTTCTACAGACTCTGTGTCCATCTCTTGAGTAAATACAGATGCAAGAGATTCAATTAAGATCTCCCCCATCTCCTTTGGCTCCACACATGGATTAACATTCTGACCTTCCAGAGGACCAGTCATGTCCCTTGCAATCCTTTTGCTCTTAACATATCTATAGAATCCCTTAGGATTCCCCTTCACCTTGTCTGCTAGGGCAACCTCATGCCTTCTTTTAGCCCTCCTGATTTCTTTCGTAAGTGTCTCTTGTATTTCTTGTCTTCCATAAGCACCTCATCTGTTCCTACCTGCCTACACCTACTATGCACCTTCTTTTTTATTTCTTAACCAGGGCCTCAATATCTCTTGAAAACCAAGGTTCTTTAAACCTGTTGTCTTTATCTTCTAGCCTGTCAGGTACATATAAGCTTTGTACTCTCAAAATTACACTTCTGAGGGCCTCCTACTTACCAAGTACACCTTGGACTAGACCTATCTTTTTCCATATTTACTTTGAAACGAATGCCATTATGATCACTAGATACAAACTATTCCCCTGCATAAACTTCTCTCACCTGCCCTGTCTCATTCCCTATTAAGAGATCAAGAATCACACTCCCTCTCGTTGGGGTTGATTAAGGAAATTTTCTTGAACAGATTTGACAAACTCTACCCATCTAGTCCTTTTATCTTACGGTAGTTCCAGTCAATATGTGGAAAGTTAAAATAACCTCCTATCACAACCTTATGTTCATTGCACCGGACTGCGATCTTGCTCCAAACTTGTTTTTCTAAATCTTGCGGACCGTTGGGTGCACTGTAATTGCATTGTATGTAATAGCCCCATTAGCATTGTACCTTTCTTATTGCTCAGTTCCACCAATAATGCTTGACTTGCCAAGTTATCCAGTCTCTCCCGATTGAGCACTGCCATGAGATTTTCCCTGAGTAGTCACATCACCCTTCCTCCTTTAATCCCTCCTGCTCTGTCATGACCAAAACAATGGAACCCCGGAATACCGAGCTGCCAGTCTGGCACCTCCTGCAACCAAGTCTCACTAATGACTACAATACCATACTTCCATGTGCTGATCCATGCCCTGAGCTCATCTGCCATTCCTACAATACTCCCTGAATTGAAGCTCAGGACATGAGTCACACCATGTTCAACATTTTGATTCCTGACTTTGAGGATTGATGATATCTTTTCTTAATCTGTATTATATTTTATTCCCAACTTCACATGCTGCAATCAATCCATTTGCACTTCAGTAAAACTGTGTTGCTATAAATACAATGACATTGATGAATTGTTCTCCACATCAATTTCCTTTCTTTAGGGATGCCATCAGAAAAGGGCACCTAATAACTGCAGAAAATCAATAGAAAGCTTTGCTACAGTAATGATGCATCAGGGAAAGATGACTGACAGGGTGCAAGGTATCCTACTGTAGAAAATAAAGGAGAGAAAACAGATTATCTCCTTAACAATGTCCTACAAGCCAGCTCAAGATCACCCCGAATAGGTATGCAACATTAGGCTATGCATGTTATCCATCTGACATCAAAATGCATAAGAAACTCGGAAAAAGTATGGAAAATGTTAACTCGAGCATCATTCACCTCCACAATGATGTATCTTTAAGGATAAGAATAAACTAGACAGTGTCATGTGCTAATAACGTAATGGAGAAAAATGAGACATATTTGCAATGCAAATGATCTTAATTTATCTCAAGTTACATCATTGTGTTTTGTGTTCACACATTACAGAGAAAAGCATCCGAGAGTAATTTAACCAGAGCTGCTATTCAGGTTACACTGAAAAGGGAAAGTTCAAAAATGTGTTTTTAAATGTAGAGAGTGAGACGGACTATTGTTTTTAATGGCTTTGCGACAAATGCTTGTGAGCTTCAGTCTGCAATTTAAAGGGTTGACAGTCTGGGTATTAACACCCTCTGGGACCTTCTTTGCTGCACTCTCTGCTCACATATGACTGCACGGCCAAACACCAGTGTTCAGTTCGCCGGTGCACAACAGTGACAGGGTTCATCACCACCAACAAAGAGGCAGCCTACAGGGAGGAGGTGGAAGAACTCGAGGCCTGGTGCCAGGCAAATAACCTCTACCTTAATGTCAACTAGCGAAAGTAAATGTTTATTAACTTCAGGAGAACTCACTCCACTCACACCCTCCTTTACCTTGGAGGCTCAGCAGTTTCAAACTCCTGGGAGGACACATCCCACACAACCTCTCATGGTCCCAGAACACATTTTCCACAGTCAGGAAAACTTAACAATGACTCTTCTTTCTGAGGAGGCCAAAAAGGGCTGGATTATGCATATACTCAGATGTTCAGTAGGGAGCATCCTAGCATGCTGCATCACTGCATGGTACGGAAACTGCACTGTGGCAGAAAGGAAGGCTCTAAAGTGGGCAGTCAAAACGTCCCAATGCTTTGCTGGTACCAGTCTAATTACCATCAAGAACATATCTATAGAAAGGTGCCGGAAAAGGGCCAGTAACATCACACCTTCCCTGCTCATGGACTGTTTGTCCTACTCCCATCAAAGAGAAGGCTACATAGCATTCTCTCCAAGACAAACAGGCTTAAAAACAGTTACTGAGCAGAAAGGCTGCTTGACACCTCCACCCACTAATTCAGCCCAACGCCACAACTTTATCATTTCCTGTCAGAGTCACCTTAAGTACACACTCCTGTGCCTAGTGTTACTTTATGGACATACTTTACGATCAATCTATTTACACTGTATAAGTTATTTTATGCACTTAGATTTATTGTGCTTTTAATCCTAATTTTGTTTTGTGTGCTGCGTTGGATCCAGAGTAACAACTATTTCATTCTCCTTTACACCAGTGTACCGGAAATGACATTAAACATTCTTTAAGCTTGAACCTTGTTAATACTGTAAATCAGAAATATAACCATCGGTAGGATGCATGGTATATACAGGTGTTCTCTGGTTTACGAATGCCTGACAACCTGTGCATGTGTTTGAGCCTTTGGGAAACTGGTGGGATGGTTTTGCTGGTTGTAGTGGTGCGTAGAACTCAATTTGTAGCCTCATTTGCGACTAGCTAACTGCTTGGAATCCAAACAGTTCACAAGAGCAGGCCATCTTGTAACCTGGGAATAACTCGACCTGAAGCCAGAATAAGAAGGTGGGAGAGGGAAGGGAGTAGAAGCTGGCAGGTGTTAGGTGAGACCAGGAGAGCGTGAGGGGGGATGATCTAAGCAGCTGAGAGGGGATATGCGCAAGGGGTAAAGGGCCAAAAAGGAAGGAATCTAATAGGAGAAGACAGTGGACCATGGAAATAAGTTTAGAGTTCAGGGAAATAATGTTTTCCTGCACAAATTGAAAACTCTCTTGCAACGACTTCATCTCAGAAGAGGCAGCATCAAGTGTTACCGTGTTGTTGTCTATCTTCTAATTGAATTTCCTAGACATTCTGCCCAAGCTGGTGTTTCCTCCGACTTTTTCCCCTTTCCATTGCTGGACTCAGGAAGCTGCTTTCCACTTCTTAAGATTGTGACATAGTAACAACTGTTCCCCTCTAAGATCCGATAAATAAAAGTTAAAAATTCAAAGTTTAATCTGGGGAAAAGGAAGAATTAATTGCAGCCACACAGATCTGTGTGTCAATCCATTAGACAGCAGGCAGAGTTTGAGGACCATGGAAATAAACAGGAGGTGGGGAACCAGAAGAAGGAGATGGGCAGCTTATGAAAACTGGGGACAAGAAAAGAGGGGATGAGAGGCTAACAAGAGTGGGATAAAGAGCAGAAGGGGGTGGGAAACGTTGACTGTTTATTTCCCTCCATTACTGCAGCCAGATTTGCTGAGTTCCATCAGCATTTTGTGTGTATTGTACCTGCTCTGTCTGACTTGAACGTAGAAGCATTAGCCTGATAGGAAGGAAAACTTGTCTGGGAAAAAAAGCCAAAAAAATTACAAAATAACCTGGAAAACTTTTTGCAAAAGCAATATAGAGCAGATGAAATTCAATACGTGGCTCTCTCGTTGGCACTGCATTGGGTTGAGAATGAATTGCGTCCACTTCAAATCTGATGTGGGATAGCTGTTGGACAGTACAAGGTAAAGCTGAACATTCAACAATTTAGGAACAGTTTTTCCCCTCTGCCATCAGATTTCTGAGTGGTTCACGAACCCATGAACACTACTCTGCTATACCTTTTTTGCACTATTTATTTTATATCTTTATTGTAAGTTATAGTGATTATTTTATGTCTGCTGCCACAAAACATCAAATTTCACAACATGCACTCAGTGGCCACTTTATTAGTGACACCTGTACACTTGCATGTTAATGCTCTATCTAATCAGCCAATCACATGGCAGCAACTCAATGCCTAGAAGTCAAGAGGTTCAGTTGTTGTTCAGACCAAACATCAGAATGGGGAAGAAATGTGATTGAAGTGACCTTGGCTATGGAATGATTGTTGGTGCCAGATGGGGTGGTTTGAGTATCTCAGAAACTGCTGGGATCTCCTGGGATTTTCACGCAAAACTTTTTTCTAGAGTTTACAGAGAATGGTACAAAAAACAAAAAAAAAAATCCAGTGAGTGGCAGTGCTGTGGGCGAAAATGTTCTGCTAATGAAAGAGGTCAGAGGAGAATGGCCAGACTGGTTCGAGCTGACAGTATCTCATATAACCAGATGTTACAACAGCGGTGTGCAAGAAGAGCTTCTCTGAATGCACAGCACATCAGACCTGGAAGTGGATGGGCTACATCACCATGGACATGCATTTGTCATGTGAATTTGTCATGTTCACACATACACACACACACACACACACACACACACACCAGTGTTGAACTAGTTAGGGAAGGCACCAATCATGGAATATTGTGCAAGCGGCTGTGCAGCATGACTGGAGGGAAGCAATATCTAAGTAAACAGAATCCTGTGCGGTGCTGCCAAGTCAGTCGAAGGTGAGTCACAGAGTGTATTTCTAAAGCTGTTCTGCATGGAGCGAGTCCAGGCAGCACCTTACATATTGCATCACCCAAGCCCCCAAAGCTTTCAGTCGAAGCCAGTGAGACCGATTCTTCATTCCCAGTGACTGAGCTAATAAGAAAATGTAGGGATGGGTTTTGGCTTTACTGCCTGTGTATGAACTAAATATATGCAGCTAATTGAGAATGCAGATGTGTCAATTTGCCCTCTCCATGAGTAAAGGAAAAAACTTCAGTATAATAAACTTCTGGTCATGTGATCACATTTGTACAATTTATGCATTTACACTTTGATATTTGTTGTGCTGAAACGTGATGAAACACGGACTGATACATGTGTGTTTTGATTGTTGTGTGTACTTAGTTACGGTTTCCTGGGGAGCTTGGTGCAACATGGGTGAAAGTCACACACTGCAGCTTTCGGACAACCCCAGCAACACTGAATGAAACCGAGTCTCGTCAGCAGAGTCAGGAAGAGCAATCAATGAGCAGAGAGGAGGAAATCCAAACAAATGTCAGGGAAATGGTGAGGCAGCATCCGATTGTCGGATTGGAGAGCACAGGGATCGTGGGGGAGGGGAGAGTCCAACAGAGAGCGGGGAGAGCATGGATGGAGAACAGGAGCTGCCTTGGGAAAGGAATGGGGAAGTTGGGGGGGAAGGTGGAGAAATGTGAATGGAGGATGAGGAGTGGGGAGTAGTTTGGATGGGGGATTGGATGCGGATTTGCAGGAAGGTGTTGGTTGGATGGGGGGATTAGATGAGGGTGGTTTTGATGCAGACATTGTTTGGGAGGTGCAAGGTGGTTTGGATGGATGGAAAGCTTGGATGAGAAGTTAGAGGGATTGGAAGGGGGAGAGTTAGATGGTGGGCTTGGATAGGGCATTTGGATGGAGATTTGGGGGGTTTGAATGGGGGATTGGATGAGGAGTTGAGGGTTTGGATGGGGGAATTAGGTGGGTTGTTGGAGGGAGTTAGTCTTGAATGGGAAGTTGAAGGGCTTAGATATGGAGCTAGGGATTAGGTGTGGGGTTTGAATGGGGAGCTGGAGGATTTGAAAGTGAAGATATTAGATGGTTGGTTCAGATGAGGAGTTGGGGTTTTTGGAAGGGGATGGTATGAGATGGGGGGGTTCTGATGGGCTGTTAATGATTTGGATGAGGAGGGGGGTTTGTTTGGTTGTACAGGTTTGAGTAAATTGTTGCAGTGACTTTGAGTGGAGGACAGGTTGTCCCAGTCGTCTTTCATTGGCGGACTGAATGAACAAAGGGATGTGCATCCAGATGGAAAGTAGAAGTGAACAGAGAACTTATAGTTGGAGAAACGTTTGGGTAGGGAGCAGGGCGGATCGGGGTCTCAGTGAGTCCGAGCAAGTATACAGTCTGAGAGAAAAACAGAGGCTCAGACGTATTCACTGTTGGATCTGCCTGGAGTGTGGGGACAGACAGAGTGTTGGGACCAGGTCAAGTCCTTGAGGGAGATCCAAGCTGATGATTGGTGCTCTTCTAATTACCTTCTCTCGGGCAATCACTTGATGTTGCAGAAACATATTTTTCTTCTTGTCCTTTGTCTCTGCAGTTTTTAATTAGCACATTCGGATTGGTGAAGAATTCACTTCCTATAGGGGACTTACATCCTCTTGAAGTCAGAGCCTCACTTCCTACTTGTTGACTCAGTGAACAATTAACTATTGACCCACTGTGACTTCTTTTTTCTCTCTAAACATTATTAATAGCAACACATGACAACAGAAGCAAAACAAAAGCTCTTTTGTGCTTTTGGATTCTTATCATTGTTAAGAATAACACGGACCCCATAATAGATAGCATCCAAAAACCTGTCCACTTATCTCAAAAATATGAGATAGTGCAACCGTATTGCATGGGCCAAAGTAAGACTGCAGTAGAATATGTGTTTGAAAAAAGATTATCCTTGAGCTTTGTGGAAAAAAACATCAAAGCCAGGCTCCAGATTGTGGTCTGAGCCACTTTCCCTGAAGAATGACAATGCCGTCTGCTGTACTGGAAAGTCTGTCTTTGATGGTGGTGTGTCACCTCTGATGTGGCAAGCTGGGCACTTTGTTATGTTAAGTATTTATTTATTATTGAGAATGTGCATAGAATAGGCCCTTCTGGCCCTTTGAGTCATGTCGCCCAGCAATCCCCCGATTTAATCTGAGCCTAATCACGGGACAATTTACAGCGACCAATTAACCTACCAACCTTGTGTCTTTGGACTGTGGGAGGAAACCAGAGCACCCAGAGGAAACCCACATGGTCATGGTCATGGGCTCAGCACACGGCCTTGGGGGGAGCTCATGGCAGGATGATGGGGAGGGAAGAGCAGTTGTGCATGCTGACTCCTTACAGGCAGCGGTGGGAACTGAAACTGGTTTGCCGCCATATAATTTTCTTAAGGAAGGATTCAACTGTACAAAAAATAAAGTAGATGTCTGCATCAGATTTTGTCGCTATCTCCACTCTTATGGTCTTCTCCCTTCAACTTGATCCAGCTAATGTTTGCAGCTTTGTTCCACCCCTTCCCCTCACCTCTTTAAACCTTTCCCCTTGCAGTCAAGATGAAGGGTTTGTCATGGAACATACAACACATTAACAAACCCTTTGGCCTAGAAGGTTAAATAATTAAGCCAACGATGCCTTAGCAACAGTCCTGCACCAGGCTTTGACGCACCTAGAAAACAAAGTCACTTATAGAGTACTACTCCTGAATTACAGGCCTTGGTGAACAAACTCCTACTCTTTGGTCTAGATACTCCACTGTGCAGCTGGGTGTTGACTTATTAACAGATCCCAGATAGTCAGCATACACAATGGCTCTTCCCTCCCCTTCATCCTGCCACGAGTTCCCCCCAAGGCCGTGTGCTGAGCCCATTGCTGTACATTCTGCTCACACATGACTGCATGGCCAAACACCCAAGTTGTCAAGTTCGCCGACAACACAACGGTGGTGGGGCTCATCATCAACAAAGATGAGATGGCCTATGGAGAGGAGGTGGAAGAGCTTGAGGCTTCTGCCAAGCAAGTAACCTCTTCCTCAATATCAACAAGACAAAGAAGGTGGTTATTGATTTCAGGAGAACTCCTACCACTCACAGCCCTCTTTACCTCGGCAGCACCTGTGAGCAGTTTCAGACTCCTGGGAGTGAACATCTTGCACGGCCTCTCATGGTCCCAGAACAGATTTTGCACCTCCAGAAAAATGCACCATTGCCTTTTCTTTCTGAGGAGAGAGCTGGACAGAGCTGGACTATGCACACCTGTACTCACATCCTTGCAGATGTTGCAGAAGAGAGCATCCTAGCTCGTTGCATCACTACGTGGTACAGAAGCTGCACTGTAGCAGAGTGGAAGGCTCCTCAATGGGTAGTTAAAACTGCACAACACATCATCAGTACCAATCTACCCACCGTCAAGGACATTTATATGGAAAGATGCTAGAAAAGGACCCGTAGCATCATGAAGGATCCCACCGACTCTGCTCAAGGACTGTTTGTTCCACTCCCATCAGGGAGAAGGTGATGTAGCAAACATGCTAGGACCACCAGACTCAAAAACAGTTGCTTTCTCCAAGCAGTAAGGCTGATCCACACATACACCCACCAACCCACCCCTCCACACCCCCAACCACCACTACTTTATCGTTTCCTGTCAGAGTCACCCCAGAAACTCCTATACTTAGCATCACTTTCTGGACATACAATCTATCTATATATAAAAATAATCTGATGTACTTATATTTATTATGTTGTTTTTTATTGTAGTGTTCTTTATCTTATTGTAGTTTTTTTTGGGCTGCATTGGAACTGGAGAACAATCATTTCATTCTCCTTTGCAATTCTGTACTGGAAATGACTTTCAACAATCTTGAATATTGACACTTAATTAAGCGAACGCATTTTGCCTCCACTTTCTGCATATCTGTGTGCCTATGACGAGCCTTCTGAATGTTTTTATCATATATATGTCTCCATCACTACCCTGGCAGCGCATTTGAGACACCCAACACCTGCTGTATAGAAAACTTGCCCTGCACAACTCTGGTGAATTTCCCACTTCTCACCTCAAATGCATACAGTTTACCATTAGACCTTTCGACCCTGAGGAATTGATTCCAGCTGTCTGCTCTATCTATGCTAGTCATGATTTTCTAAGCTTATATTAGACTGTCCACTTCCTTCCACAGATGCTGCCTGATCCACTGAGCTCATCAGAATTTTGTTAAGTGGACAGATTCCTGGAGTGGAGAATTTGTCCCACGAGGAGAGATTAAACTAACTGGGCCAAAGCTCTTTACAGCTTTCTTAGTGAAGATTGGTAAAGTAAATGCAAGGATGTTGTTCTCTTGGCTGGGGTGTTCTGATGGAAGTATCACAAACTTAGCTGTTTGAGATTGTGATGGGAATCTACATATCTTTTCAGCTGGAACATCTGAAACTATCTAGTCAAGCGTAGGTTCAGTTACTGTCTATAATCAAGAGAAAGATCCAAAGTCAAAATCAAAGTAGACTTTACTGTCATGTGCACAAGTGCTTGCTCGAGAGTCAAGTTCGGTGCAGGAGGAGGAACAAGGAACAATGACCCACCTGGGCTCGCGAATCGGTGAGATCAGAGCTTAAGTCGTAATGTTTGGTGATCGGCATGTGTCCTGCAATTGATACCGAGGATCAAGGCCTGATGGTTAAATCAGAGGTCTGGGAGTTGAAGCCTGCTGGCCAGAGACGAGTCTGCAAATCTGTGTGAACCCACTGGGGAAGTCAAATCCCATGAGTCCTGTTGTGTATTTAATATTTCAGTAATATTTACATTATATTATAATTATATTGTTTGATTTGGCCTTCTTTGTTGTTTACATAAGGCAGTGCAGGTTATATGTAAAAGTAAATAAATGGCAAATGTCATCATGCCATATGTCACAAGTGCACACCTCGCTTAAAGTAAAAACAAAACTAGAAATGTTATTCCTGGCTCTGTGTGTTTGCTTTCAATTATTTTTATGTTTTAGACTTACATGACAGATCTGAGTGTGAGTCTGCTGGAGGGTGGAGGTGAAGAAGTTGGCTTGTCACGGGGCTAAGGGAATGTGTACGTGAGAGGGTGAGAGGGAGGGTTTTGCTGTTGTTCTGTTGTTGCTTGTTGAATTCTGTGTGGTTCTGCTGAGCCTCATGGACATGCTACGTTGGGGCTGGACTGTGTGCGACACTTGTGGGCAAGTAATAAAGTCAATTCAGTTCAATTCAATTTAATTGTCTGTCCTCCTAACTAATGAAGTCCCTATCACCGCAGTGTGCCTCTTCTCCCCCTTCCCTTCTGAGTCACGGAGCCAGACGTGACTCCAGAAGTCACTGAATTGACCTAGGCTTTGTTGGTTGCTAACATAAGTGACACATTTTGCTGTTTCGATGTACATGTGATAAATAAACTGGAGTCTTGATGCTTATCAGTGCAGGTGTAATGAAAATCTTTCTTGCTGCAGCATCACAGGCACGTAGCAAGAGATAAGTAGCATTTATAGGAAAAACATAAATTCAGCATAAATTACACACTTTTTTGCAAGAGCACAATTAGAATCCCCCGCCCCCCAAAAAAGAATGTTGATTACAGTGCAAAGTGACCATGGTAGCCATAGAGACACTACACTGAGCGAGTGATTAGTGTGGTGCCATTTTGTTCAAGAAGGGAAGCAGCTGTTCCTGAACCTGGTGGTGTGGGGCTTCAGGCTTCTGTACCTCCTGCCCGATGGCAGCTGCGGGAAGTAGGATGTTGAGTATCTTTGGTGAGGTAGCACCTCATGTATATACTCTCAATGGTAGAGAGGGATATCCATGTGGAATAGGCAGAATTATTCACACAATGGGAGAATCTTGCTGGTCTGGAAATCTGCCACTCCCCCATCTGCTGCTGCTTGGTTAGAGGATGTAATATTTTTTCTGAAATTAGAGAAGATTAAATTCATTTTGAGGGGGTCTGTGAACAAGTTCTTTCTTGTCATATTTTGGGAGTCTCAAGGAATTACCCACTAGCCAGGGGCACTTGATTGTACTTGGGAAGTTGCCTCCCTTTTAACACGCATCTGGTTTACCTCACGGGGTGGTTGATGAATTGTAATACGAGTGCATTTTGGATCATCTGACATGTTGTGGATGTGTGTGGGCCTTCGTCTTGAAGTAGTGTGGGGTATGGCTGTGAAATGTCTGTACTTGTATTTGTGAATTGTTGTATTGTAAATACGTTAGTTGCCATGGTGTGTTCTGGGAGGGCGGGTGAGGGGAGGTTTGTTTAGGGGTAAGATATAAAAGCAAAATGGAGGAAAATGTAATCCATTATGTATTCTGTATTGTGTCATCCCTTCAATAAAAGTATATTAAAAAAAAAGAGAATTGATTATACTCTGCCGCTTCTTACATTCCTGTGCCACGCCAGACCAGTCAGCATATTTCGACACAACATCTGTAGAATCACAGATTTTTCAATATTAAGTTAATCAAGAGTTAATTCTGGAAAGAAGCCTTGAAATATAAGATCAGCAATAAGCTTGTTGAATGGCAGGGCAGCATTAGAGGCCAAGGGGCCTACTACTTCTTCGATTTCTTACATTCTTATGGGAAGGAATTTCAGAATTGGGTTAATTATTAATGAAATAAATAGTGAAGTTTGTTGTTTTGCAGCAGCAGTACAGATTATAATTTTTATGGCGATAACTTGCAATAAGTAATATATAAAAATAAACAAGTAGTGCAAAAAGTGAAGTAATATTCATGGTCCATTCAGAAATCTGAGGTCAGTGAGGAAGAAACTTGAGGCTTTAGCTGTTCGAGGCAACAGACCAAGAAATCAAAGAAAAGGAAAGGTCAAGGTTAAGTTTTCCTTTTCTTTCCTGCTTTACATCTGCTCAGCTAGGACAGTAGAGATGCCAAGCAGGATAGCTGAATGCTCCTTTTGCGGGATATGGGAAGGCAGGAAAACTTCCAGTGTCCCTGACGACTACAACTGCGAGAAGTGCATCCAACTGCAGCTTCTAACAATCCACGTTAAGGAGTCGGAGCTGGAACTGGATGAACTCTGGATCATTCAGGACGCTGAGGGGGTGATAGATAGGACATATAGAGAGGTTGTTACACCCATGGTGCAGGACACAGGAAACGGTAACAGGAAGGGGAAAGGGGTTAGGGAGCCAGTGCAGTGTACCCCTGTGGCCAGCCCCCTCAGCACCAGGTAAATCACTTCGGATACTGTTGGCAGGGTTGACCTAATGGAGGAAAGTCACAGTGATCGAGTCTCTGGCAATGAGTCTGGCTCTGTGACTCAGAAGGGAAGGGGGAGAAGAGGCACGCTGTGGTGATAGGGAATTCATTAGTTAGGAGGACAGACAATTGAACTGAATTGACTTTATTACTTACATCCTTCATATACTTGAGGAGTAAAAAAGCTTACATTATATCTCCATCTAAATGTGCAATTTAAAGTAATTTGTAATATATATAGTATATACAACAGGACAGTCAATATAGCATAGAACAATTGTATCAGCGTGAATTAATCAGCCTTATGGCCTGATGGAAGGAGTTGTCCCAGAACCTGTTGGTCCTGGCTTTTATGCTGCAGTACCATTTCCCAGATGGTAGTAGCTGGAACAGTTTTGTGGGTGGAGTGACTGGGGTCCCCAATGATCCTACGGGCCTTTTATTAACACCAGTCTCTGTAAATATTGGGAAGTTCACATCTATAGATGCACTGGGCTGTCCGCACCACTCTCTGCAGAGTCCTGTGATTGAGGGAAGTACAGTTCCCATACCAGGCAGTGATGCAGCCTGTCAGGATGCTCTGAGTTGTGCCCCTGTAGAAAGTACTTAGGATTTGGTGGCCCATACCAAACTTCTTCAACCGTCTGAGGTGAAAGAGGCACTGTTGTGCTTTTTTCACCACATAGCTGGTATGTACAGACCATGTGAGATCCTCAGTGATGTTTATGCTGAGGAACTTAAAGCTGTTCACCCTCTCAACCCCAGATCCACTGATGTCAATCGGGAGTGGCCTGTCTCCATTCCTCCTGTAGTCCACAACCAGCTCCTTTGTTTTTGTGACATTGAGGGAGAGGTTGTTTTCTTGACACCGCTGAGTCAGGGTGATGACATCCTCTCTGTAGGCTGTCTCATAATTATTTGAGATTAGGCCAATCAGTGTAGAGTCGTCAGCAAATTTAATTAGCAGATTGGAGCTGTGGGTGACGACACAGTCATGGGTATTCAGAGAGTAAAGGAGGGGGCTTAGTACACAGCCCTGAGGGGCACCAGTGTTGAGGATGGGGCAGAGGTGGAGATCTAAGAGGAAGTCCAGGATCCAGTTACACAAGGCAGGGTGAAGGCCGAGGTCTCTGAGCTTCTTGTCGAGCCTGGAGGGAAAAATAGTGTTGAATGCTGAACCGTAGTCCAAGAACAGCATTCTCACATAAGAGGTCCTGTGGGCAAGAATGAGATTCCGGGATGGTATGTTGCTTCTCGGGTGTCAGGGTCTGGGATATCTCAGATTGAGTCCTCAGTGTTCTTAACTGGCAGGGTGAACAGCAAGAAGTCATAGTCCACGTAGGGTAGGATGAATGACAAGGTTCTGAATAGGGCGTTCAGGGAGCTGGGTGCTAAATTAAAGGGCAGGACCCCTAGGATTGTGATCTCAGGATTGCTACCCAGGCCACATGCTAGTGAGACCAGAACTATGTGGCTAAGTAGCTGGTGTAGGAGGGAGGGCATAAGATTTTTGGATCATTGGGCTCTCTTCCAGGGAAGGTGGGACCTGTACAGAAGGCACGGTTTGCACGTGAACTGGAGATGGACTAATATCCCAGCGGGAAGGTTTGCTAATGCTGCACAGTGGTGGTTAATCTAGAGTTGGAAGGGGATGGGAACCAGAGTGCCAGAACAGTTAGTGGGGAGGTTGTGGAGGTAGATATTGGTAAGACCTCAGACAAAGTCAGGAATCAAAAGGTTGAACATGGTGCGACTAATGTCCTGAGCTGCCTATGTATATTTCAATCCAAGAAGTATCGTAGGAAAGGTGGATGATTGAGCTGAAGATGAGGTAGCTGGTTCACAAACAGAGGGCATTGTGTAGTGAAGATAGGCTGTTGGCAGGGAAAAATTGGAGTAGCAAATGAGTAGCAGCATAATAATTAAAAAGGGTGAACACAGGACTGAAGGTGTTAAATTTGAATGCTTGTTATACACAGAATAAGGTTGACAAATTTGTAGCACATTTGCAGATTGGTATGTATGATGTTGTAGGCATTACAGAATCATGGCTGAAAGATTATAGCTGGGAGCTTAATGAACGAGGAACACATTGCCCTGGAAGGTTAGACTTGAAGGCAGAGGAGGTGGCGTTGTTCTGCAGGTAAAAAAATGAAATGAAATCATTAGGAAGTGGTGACGTAGGTCAGAAGGTATTGAATCATGGTGGATAGAGCTAAGGAACTGCAAGGGTAAAAAGACCCTGATGGGAATTGTATACAGACCCCCAAACAGTAATAAGGATGTGGTCTACAAATAATAACAGGAGACAGAAAATTAATACAATGGGAATAGAGCTTAGGAGACAATGGCACCTAATGGTGAACTCCTTTGCTTGCATCTTCAGAAACAGCTCTATTTTTATCTTCAATATCCTTATTTTTCCCGTTCAGGGTTCTTTTGGAGACCCTGACCTGGAGTTTCTTGCTGACTACGGTTCTTTGTGGGAATGGGACCCATTCTCGGGGTTTCACAACTGGCTGTTATCTGGCACGCCAAGGGCTCAGCCAAAGAGCTCAGCTCGCTTTCAGAGCACTCTGGAGACGGGTGGATGGAAAGTCAGCGTCTGGGTAGATCGGTATGTCATGCGAGGTGGAAGATCTAAAGCTGTGTGCCTGGGGACCCGAGATCTTTGGGCACAGAGCTCGGAAAAAGCGATGCAATGGATTTTTAGCATTGTAAACCAACGAGTTGTTTGTTACGTCTCCCCTCTTGCTGTGAAACAGAGACACCTCCTTCTCCCTTATTAGGGTGAGAGAGAGCCTGAGGTATGTTGAATACCGGGTGAACACATAGTCTTTGGAGCACTGCAAGTCTGTCTTTGCTGTTGCTTCGCTACCCGCTTGAGTGCTTGGTAGCGGGTGCTGATATTTTTTTTGCTGGTGGGGGGAGAGGGACTTTTACTTGCTGTTGCTCACCTGCGGGAGGGAGGGGAGATGGGCAGGTACTTTGGGGTTCTAACATATACCTGTCGTTCATTCTTTGGGGCGCTTCTCTGTTTTCGTGGGTGGTAGCAAAGAAAAAGCATTTTGTAGAAACACAGAAAAAACTACAGCACAATATAGGTTCTTTGGCCCACAATGCTGTGCCGAACATGTACTTATTTTAGAAATTACCAAGGGTTGCCCATAGCCCTCTATCTTTCTAAGGTCCATGTGCCTATCCAGGAGTCTTAAAAGACCCTATTGTTTCCGCCTCCACCACCATCGCCGGCAGCCCACTCCATGCAATCACAACTCTCTATATAAAAAACCTACCCCTGACATCTCCCCTGTACCTGCTTCCAAGCACCTTAAAACTGTGCCCTCTTGTGACAGACATTTCAGCCCTGGGAAAAAGCCTCTGACTATCCACACGGTTGATGCCTCTCATCATCTTATACACATCTTATACTTCAGGATGTATATTGTATACATTTCTCAGACATTAAAAGTATCTTTGAAACCTTTGAAATGTATGCCAAATGGGTTAATGTTACAATAGTCATGGGAGATTTCAATATGCAGGTAATTTGGGAACATTAGGTTGGTGCTAGATTCCAAGAGGAGAAATTTGTAGAGTGCCTACAAAATGTTTTTTTAGAGCAGCTCATGGTTGAGCTCATCAGGGGATTGGGTATTCTGGATTGGGTGTTGTGCAATGAACCAGAATTGATCAGAGAGATCAAGGCAAAAGAACTCTTAGGGGAAGTGATCATAATATGGTCGAATTCACCCTGAAATTTGAAAAGGAGAAACTAAAGTCAGATGTATCAGTATTACAGTGGAGTAAAGGGAATTACAGAGGCTTGAGAGAGGAGTTGGCTAGAATTGATTAGAAAAGAAACACTGAGAGGGACAATGGTAGAGCAGTAATTGATGCACCATCAATAACTCTCGGAGATGGGAGGTGAACGATAGGCTTTTATTAGCTGCAAGAGACCACGATTAGCAGCAAGAGACCACCACATAACATCCTGAAGACTGAGGGAGGAGCAGTGCCTCCAATCGCCTTTATACAGGGGTCTGTGGGAGGAGCCACAGGAGCAGTCAGCAGGGGGGGGGGGTGTCCAGACAGGTATATGTTCACCACAGTTATGGAATTTCTAGAGGAAGAAATATTCTAATGGCAAGATGACACAACCGCGGCTAACAGGAGAAGTCAAAGCCAATGTAAAAGCCAAAGAGAGAGCATATAATAGAACAAAAAATTAGTGAGAAGCTAGAGGATTGGGAAGTTTTTAAAAACCAACAGATGGCAACTAAAATTTAAGAAGGTAAAGATGGAATATGAAAGTAAGCTAGCCAATAATATTAAAGAGGATACCAAAAGTTTCTTCAGATACATAAACTGTAAAAGAGAGGCAAGAGTGGATATTGGACTGCTGGATAATGATGCTGGTGAGGCAGTAATGGGGGACAAGGAACTGGTGGACGAACTGAATAAGAATTTTGTATCAGTTTTCACTGTGGAAGGCATTAGCAGTATGGTGGAATTTCCAGGTGTTAGGGGTCATGATGTGTGTGAAGTTACCATTACTAGAGAGAAGGTTCTTGGGAAACTGGAAGGTCTGAAGGTGGGTAAGTCACCTTGACCAGGTGGTCTACACCCCAGGGTTCTGAAGGAGGTGGCAGAAGAGGTTGCGGAGCCATTAGTAATGATCTTACAAGAATCACTAGATTGTGGTATGGTTCCAGAAGACTGGAAAATTGCAAATGTTATTCCACTCTTCAAGAAGAGAGAAAGGCAGAGGAAAGGAAACTATAGGCCAGTTAGTCTGATCTCAGTGGCTGGGAAGATGGAGTTGATGATTAAGGGTGAGATTTCAGTGTATTTGGAGGCACATGATAAAATAAGCCATGGTCGGTCAGCATGGTTTCCTCAAGGGAAAATCTTGCCTGACAGATCTGTTGGAATTCCTTGAAGAAATAACAAGCAGGATAAACAAAGGAGAATTGGTTAATATTGTGTACTTAGATTGTCAGAAGGCCTTTGGCAAATTGCCATACATGAGGCCACTTACAAGCTATAAGCCCATGGTATTACAGGAAAGATTCTAGCATGGATTGGCAGGAGGCAAAGAGTGGTTGGCTGCTGGTGATGAGAGATGTTCCACAGAGGTCTGTGTTGGGATATATTCTTTTCACGTTATATGTCAATGATTTGGATGATGGATTTGTTGCAGATGATATGAAGATATATGGAGGGGCAGGTAATTTTGAGGATGTAGAGAGGCTACAGAAGGACAAGAAATGGCAGAAGGAATACAGTGTCAGGAAGAATATGGTGATGCACTTTGGTAGAAGAAATGAAAGGGCTGACTATTTCTATCTGGAGAGAAAATGGAAAAAACTGAGGCACAAAGGGACTTGGGAGTCCTTGTGCACGATTCCCTAAAGGTTAATTTGCAGATCGAGTCTGTGGCAAGGAAGACAATTGCAATGTGAACATTCATTTCATAAAGACTAGAATATAAAAGCAAGGAAGTAATGTTGAGACTTTATAAAGCACTGGTGATGCTTCATGGCCTATTGAGAGCAGTTTTGGAACCCTTATCTTAGAAAGGATCTGTTGAAAGTGCAGAGGGTTCAAAGAAGGTATGAATGGCTTGTCATATGAAGAGCTCTTGATGGCTCTGGGCCTGTATTCACTGAAAATCAGAAGGATGAGGGAAGCCCTTGATAGAGTGGATGTGGAGAGTATGTTTCTTATGGTGGAAGAGTCTTAGACCAGAGGACATAGCCTCAGAATAGATGGATGTCCTTTTAGAACAGAGATGAGTAGGAATTTCTTTAGCCAGAGAATGGCGAATCTGTGGAAATTGTTGCCACAGGCTGTGGATGCGAAGTCTTTATGTATATTGAAGGCAGAGTTTGACTGGGCAGGGCATGAAGGGATTTGGGGAGAAGGAAGGAGATAGAGGCTGAGAGCAAAATTGGATCAGACATAACAAAATGGTGGCGTAGATTTGACAGGCCAAATGGCCTAATTTTGCTCCTACTGTATGGTCTTATGGTAAACTGTTTCTAAAACATTGAGTGAATGTCTTCACGCTCTTGTACTTCCTGATGGTAGCAATGAGAAGAGAGCTTGTTCTGGAACATTATTCACTGCTGTGCTAATGTACTGTGCAACACTGTTAGCATAAGGTAAGTATTGGACAAAGGTACAATGACTTGCTGAGGAATATTAAAGTGCAAATCAAGCAAGAGCATACTTTCAGGAAGGAGAACAAAATGAATTAACAGTCACTATCAATAGCTGATTTCTGGCTTCTTCTGCTTTAAAGTGCTTATTCTGACATATTTCCCTTCTTCCATTCCAGTCCTGATGAAGGGTCTTGGCCCAAAACACTGACTGCTTACTCCTTTGCAGAGATGCTGCCTGACCTGCTGAGTCCTTCCAGCATTTTGTGTGAGTTACTCTGGATTTCCAGCATCTGCCGAATCTCTTGTGACTGGCCAATTTAGCTTTGCAAGACTTGTGTTTTGTGTTTAATCACCCTAGGACTTAAATGAAATTGTTGTACGTACATAGCAATGGCACATTAAACTAGCAATCTTAAACTCTGTAATTAATACCATAAATACTCTATTAATAACACATACTTGTTAATAACTGCCAATGAATACTCTGTTCCAGAATGTGAGCATATAGAACTGTAGTTAGAGCAAATACCCTGTAACTCAGGCATACTATTCAAAGCTTCCATGTGATTTCTGTAATGGGTGTGGTGAACTATGTGCCTGTCGGGACACGCCCCTGCTGACTGCTCCTGTGGCTCCTCCCACAGGCCCCTGTATAAAGGAGACCTGCGGCCTGAAGATCGGCCTCAGTCTCCAGGACCTTGTATGATAGACACTCACTCCTGGTTCCTTCTTCCAGTCAATAAAAGCCGATATCTCGCCTTACGTCTCAGTGTGAGTTATTGATGGTGCATCAATGGGGCAACCTCAACTGCATGAAAAACTTTAAGTGTAGCCTAACCATAGTTTTATAAGGTCACAACAAGGCTTTCCTGCTTTTAAACTCAATGCATCAATCAATGAATGCAAGTATGCTGTATGTTTCCTTTACCACCCTATCTACCAGTTGTTGTCACTTTCAGGAAGCTGTGGAGTTGTACCTCAAGATCTATCTATACATGACTTTTCCCATACATTGCATACAGCTGTTTATATGAGGTAAGTATTTTGATCTAACCTTTCCAATGTTGGATCCAAAACTTTGATGCTCGAAATCTATGACAAAAACGCCGAACATTGGAGACACTTGGCAGGTCTGGCAGCATCAATGGGGAAGGAAGCAGAGACAATGCTTCCAATGAAGGGCCCTTGTCCCAAAGGATTAATACCGTTTCTCTCCTCACAGATAGTCCTTGACATACCGACTGTTTACAGCATTTTCTCTCTTTTTGTGATTAAGAACGAAATTTATTTTTCTGGGGTGAACTCTAGAAGCATTTAGAATTATCAAACTTAAAAATAATATTCAGAAGTCCAGGCAGCATCAGTGGGGTAGGAGAAAAACTTCAGGTTTTAGATTGATGACCTTTCATGACAACGAAGGAACTTTTTTCTTCGACTGTCATTTATCTTCTTCTATAATTCAATCTTTCTTTTCCCCTTCTTTATTTCTCTATCTGTTTCTAGTTTAACTTCAAATTCACCAATTTGAATTTGCTTTCATTCTTCCTCCTATCTCCGTTAATTTCTTCTTAAATGTAATGTTCTGGAAATCAATAGTTCATCCTGTCATTCACCGTACTTCCCAATTACCTGACATAAAACAGTAGAGAGTGCTACTCTACATCTCAGGAAGCTGCTGAAATTAGGGTGACATTTAACTTGATTTAGCATCATTAGAAGAGGGAAAAACTAGAAATGAATTAAGTTTTAAGTCACAGAGAAAGGAAACAGGATAGAAAAGCGAAAATCAGTGGTAGGATGGAAACCAAGAGAGAATGAAGTTTCGAGCGGTTGAATTTCCATCAGCACAGGTGCGTCACAGGGCTATGTGCTTAGCTCCTTCCTCTATTAGCTTTACACTTATGACTGTTTGCTCAAGAGAGAGGCAGAAATATCAAAAGATGAATAAAATCTGGCCGATCTGGAACTGAGAGATACAAAAACATGAAACGCATGACAGCACGACCGGAAGATTGTAATGTGTCAGTCTAGAAGGCGAGGTTCTGCTCCTCCAGTTTGTGTTGAGCTTTGTTGGAACAAGGTAACTGACAGGTTTAACATTTGAAAGGCATGGAACATTGACGTGACTGGTGGCTTGAAGTTCTGCGTCACCCTGGTCTATACTTGACTCTTCATCGGACAAGACAGCATTTTGACTGAAGCTTGTTAAAGTGCAAAGGAGTCATTGCTTCTTCTGGAAGAAGTGAATGGACAATTGGCAAGGCAGCTGGTGAGGCAGGAGGAGTTGCATCTCCTTTGGAAGGTGCTGAGAGAAGGGGACTGGATGTTGGTGGAGATGGAAGAAGGGCCAGAGGGTCTTTGAAAGGGGTTATGGCTGAGAATGAATTGGGGGTGGATATCCTCACACCATTTAAGAAGAACTTAGATGTACATTTGAAGTACTGTGGCACAGAAGGCTACAGGGCATATGATGAAAATAAATGGGTATTATTATTCACATTGCTGTCGCTGTAGATATTTTCTGTTACCTGTTTACTAATGATAAAGATAAAGATTAGCTTTATTTGTTACATGTACATCAAAACATTCAAACATTGAGTGAAATGCATCTTGTCAAATCAAATCAAGTGATGTCACATTTCCAGCACCAACATAGCATGGTGACAACTCACTAACCATAACCCATACATCTTTATTTGAAGACAGAGGGATAATTTATACACATGGTATTGATGAGTTAGCATTGAAAGCACTTGTTTTAGAAGAAGCAACACTACTATTTCAAGTTCAGCTTTATTATCATTCAACCATACACATATACATAGCTAAATGAAACATTGTTCCTCTGATGCTAAGGTGTAGTAGTCACATGCAACACATAGAGTGACAGCTTAGCCAGAGGGTGGTGAATCTGTGGAATTCATTGTCACAGACAACTGTAGTGGTCAAGTCATTGGTATATTTAAAACAGAGGTTGATAGATTCTTGATTAGTAAGGGAGTCAAGGGTATTGGGAGAAGGCAGGAGAATGGGGTTAAGTGGGATAGTAAATCAGCAATGATGAAATGGTAGAACATGGTCGATGGGCCGAATGGCACAATTCTGCTCCTATGTTTTATGGTCTTATGGAAACCCAAGTACTCACAGAGACACTTGGAGAGACCGCACTGGAAGTGAGGAGTAAACCCAAATTTTTGAGACAGCAGCTCTACGGAACCAACCTATCACCTTCATGAAGTGACTTGAGGGGTGATTTTCTGCATTAAAGGGGCACTATAAACGGAATGTGTTTTTGTTGGCAGTTTAAGCCTGTGAGCTCCGTAAAACTACTTACGTAAGTGAGCCTCCAAATAAGCTGAGGAATGCTATTGCAAGAACATTTACAATACTTATTTCAAATTTCCTCTTTAAATGGGTCAGGTTGGCCACTAAAATAACTGAGAGAGGAATATGAGGCAAACACATTAAGCCTTGACATGATTAAATCATCTACTGTATGTTCATTTCCAGGTTTGTATTTGCGATGAAACAATCATTAATCATTTCAAACATTACTGATTAAATACAAGGTCAGCTGCCTAAACTTCTGTTGTGTGGCAGACGTTTACATGTGTCACTTTTCTTCTGTTACTTTGATGGATCTGTCAAGCCTTTATATACTGCCTTTCATAAGTTCAGTGATTTAGTGTGCCAAGATTGGAGGCTCACCACTTCTAGCGGCATTTTGAACACTTCTCGTGTTGCCTTCTTGACAGATGCGGGTCAGATACATACTCTCCTCAGTGACTGGCCACTGGAAATACAAACTGTAGATAGCAGGGCAATTAAAGCAGGTCAGATGCTGAGAAGCCTGCAGTGAGCGATCCATCTCCTGATATGCTAAGGCTTTCTACGATCTACAGGACACGGTTTGAGCCCTTGGTGCCTGGATGTTTGCAAAGCCAACAGCTTCCAAGTAGCTCTGTGCTATCCAGAACAAAGGAGATACTGTTTGTTCGGCACCACTCAAAGCATTTACTCTCTCCAGTGTGGTAGAGCCATATACGGCACAGAAACAGGTCCTTTGGCCTAATTCATCCAAGCAACCATTTTGCCCCTGTTGAGTTTGTCCCATTTACCTGCATTTGACCCATATTTGACCTTTCCTATCCACCTACCCGATAAAGTGCATTTTTGGTGTTGTAACTGTATCTACCACTTCCTCTAGCAGCTTCCCACCTGCTCACCACCCTCTGTGTGAAAAAGATTGTTCCTCAGATTCCCCCTCACTTTAAACTTGCTCCACTTAGTTTTGGACTCTACTACCCCAAGGAAAGACCCTTATGATTTTATAAACCTCTGTAAGGTTAGCCCTCAGCCTCCTACACTCCAGGCAAAAGCAGTCCCTGCCTATCCATACTCTTCTTGTATCGAAAGGAATCCCCATCAATCTCTTTTGCACCCTCTCTGGTTTAATGGCATCGTTCTGAAGCAGTGCAATCAGAACTGTATGGGGTACTCCACATGTGGCCTTATCAATGTCCTGTGCAATTGTAGGTAACATCCCAGCTACAAAAAGTAGTGGATACAGCCCAGTCCTTCACAAGTAAAGCCCTCTCCACCATTGAGCACGTTTATAAGGAGCAATATCGCAGGAAAACATCATCCATCATCAAGGACACCCACCATCCAGTCCAGGCTCTCTTCTTGCTGCTGCCATCAGGAAGGAAGTACAAGAGCCTCAAGTCCCACACCATCAGGTTCAGGAACAGTTATTACCCCTCAACTATAAGGCTCTTGAACTGGAGGGGATAACTTTACTCACCCCAACACTGAATTGATTCCATAATCTATGGACTCACTCTTAAGGACTCCAGAATCAATGTTTTGGATACGTATTTATTGCTTATTTATATTATTGTATTTGCACAATTTGTTGTGTTTTGCACATCAGCTATTTGTCCATCTTTATCATGCGTGGTTTTTCATTGATTCTATTGCGTTTCTTTGTGTTTTCTGTGAATGCCCGCAAGAAAATGAATCTCAGGGTGATTCATTCTCAGGGTGTACATATGGTGACACACATGTACTTTTGATAATAAATTTACTTTGAGCTGAACTCAATACTTGATGAAGGCAGACGTATCGAATACCTTCTTCACCACTCTGTTTAACTGTATTGCCACTATCAAGGGACTATCTACTCGAACACCTGGGTCTTCTTGTGTCTACAACAACCCCGAGAGTCCTAACATTTATTTATGCTGCATTTTGGCTGCAAGGTGCACAATCCACAAAATGAACTGCAGTTAGCCACCCAGAATACCCTGAAAGCACCATCAAAAAGAAAGCTCATGGCATGTTGGCTTTCATAACAAGGGGAGTTGAGTATAGGAGCAAAGAAGTCCTTCTGCAGTTGTACAGGGCCCTGGTGAGACCACACCTGGAGTATTGTGTTCAGTTTTGGTCTCCAAATTTGAGGAAGGACATTCTTGCTATTGAGGGAGTGTAGCGTAGGTTCATGAGGTTAATGCCCAGGATAGCAGGACTGTCACAGGTTGAAAGATTGGAGCGACTGGGCTTGTATACACTGGAATTTAGAAGGATGAGAGGGGATCTGATTGAAACATATAAGATTATTAAGGGATTGGACACACTGGAGGCAGGAAGCATGTTTCCGTTGATAGGTGAGTCCAGAACCAAAGGCCACAGTTTAAGAATAAGGGTAGGCCATTTAGAACAGAGTTGAGGAAAAACTTTTTCACCCAGAGAGTAGTGGATCTATGGAATGCTATGCCTCAGAAGGTAGTGGAGGCCAATTCTCTGGATGCTTTCAAGAAAGAGTTAGATAGAGCTCTTAAAGATAGCGGAGTCAAGGGATATGGAGAGAAGGCAGGAACGGGGTACTGATTGTGGATGATCAGCCATGATCACGTTGAATGGCAATGCTGGCTTGAAGGGCCGAATGGCTTACTCCTGCACCTATTGTCTATTGTTTATTGCCTGTAAAACCTGTGCCCTATACTACCAGAAATGACTAGAACAATAAATGTATGAGAACACCACTGTCTGTGGTGTCCCTCAAATCCCACACCATCCTGACCTGGAAATACACAGTTCAATAGTTTAATTTAATATCAGAGAGGTGTATAAAATATACATCTTGAAGTTCTTGTTTTTCGTAGACATCTACAAAAACAGAAGAACGAGTGACACTAACAATATTAGAACTCCAAAGCCCCCCTACACTCCCCTCCCACACACAAACAGCAGCAAAGCATCAAACTTCCCCCTCATTTACTTCAACAAAAAGCATCAGAACCCTCCACCCACCAAGCAAGCCCCCCCAAAGAAGACCATGATCTGCAGTGCAACAAAAACTAGTTGTTCACCTGACAATTCGACATACCACAGGCTCTCTCTCTCCCTAATAAGGGGAAAGAGAGGTGTTCCCCTTTCACAGTGAGAGAGGGGACATAAAACAACACACTGATTTGTGATGATAAAGTCTGCTTGGCTTCTTTTTCTCCCCAGAGTTCTCCGACCTGAGAACCAGCAACAAACGCTCCTCCAGCAATGAGAGAAAGACAGAGTCTATGTGATCTATCGAGTCCAGAGCTCCTGGCAGCCGATACGCTGTTCCTGATGTTCTATTTTCTCCTGCGGCGCTTCAGTCTGCAGCACCAGCATCGAGTCAGCACGTCCGCAGGACCATGAAACCTCAGTACCCCGAAGCCGCATCCTTGGGACTTCAAAAAGAGGCCGGCTGTGAGCCCCTGGGAGAGGGTCACACCACCGCAAAGAGCTGGAGTTTGAGGCCAGGGTCTTCAACAGAACCCTATCCACCCTGAACGGGAAAAAAAAGAGACATCAAAAGTCTCGGCCTGAAACGTCGACAGTGCTTCTCCCTCTCGATGCTGCCTGACCTGCTGCGTTCCACCAGCATTTTGTGTGTGTTGCTTGAATTTCCAGCATCTGCAGATTTCCTCGTGTTCGCTTTTGAAAAGTAGAAATTAAGCTGTTTCCGCAGAAGAGCTCTAAGGAGTTGCAACTGAGTGCCATACATCACTGGTCTTTCATTATTGCTGGGTGTAAATCAGAGATCTCCTTATCTAACAGCATCCAGCATTGTGGGAGAACTTTTCACTTCCCCTCAGCCTTCTTATTCTGGCTTTTCCCCTCTTCCTTTCCTACCCTGATAAAGAGCCTAGGCCTAAAACTGTTTATTCCCTCTATAAATGCTGTCTGACTTATTGAGTTACTCTAGCATTTTGTGTGTTGCAGAGGTTTAAAGTTTGAGGTTCAAAGTAAATGAATTATCAAAGTATATATCTATATACTTAGAATAAATACTGAGAACATGAGTTGTGAAGAGTCCTGGAAAATGAGTCTGCAGGTTGTAGAATCAATTCAGAATTGAAGTTATCTATGCTGACATAGGAGCCTGATGGTTGTAGGGTAATAACTGTTCCTGAACCTGGTGGTATAGAACCTCAGCACTGACGGTAGTAGTGAGACGAGACATGGCCTGGATTCTGGGTGTGTTTGCTGATGGATGCTGCTTTCTTGTGGCAGCACTCCATATAAATTTACTCAGTCATGAGAAGGGCTTTGCCTTTGATGAACTAGACCATATCCATCAATTTCTATCGTCTTTTCCATTCATAGAACATAGAATAATGTAGCACAGTAAGGCCCTTCGGCCCACAATGTTGTGCCGACCCTTAAACCCTGCCTCCCATAGATCCCCCCCACCATAAATTCCTCCATATACCTGTCTAGTAGTCTCTTAATTTTTACTAGTGTATCTGCCTAATGCATTCCATGCACCAACCACTCTCTGAGTAAAAAACCTTCCTCTAATATCCCCCTTGAATTTCCCACCCCTTACCTTAAAGTCATGTCCTCTTGTATTGAGCAATGGTGCCCTGGGGAAGAGGCACTGGCTGTCCACTCTATCTATTCCTCTTAATATCTTGTATACCTCTATCATGTCTCCTCTCATCCTCCTACTCTTCAAAGAGTAAAGCCCTAGCTCCCTTAATCTCTGATCATAATGCACCATCTTATGTGTATTTAGAAATGGACTTGCAAACAATACCTGGAACAATATTAAGAACAAAATTCTGCAATTAGGAATGAGCATAAATAGCAAATGAGGACTATCTGGTCTTTCTTTTGGCATACTGCCAGAAGAATTAGAAGCATTTTAAATATGCCATTTTGAAAAAGTATTTTTTGAATAGACAATCATTTTGTTACCATATCTCTGTCATAGGCTATCTCCAAATAGACAATATTGCCAGAAGCAAACTATTTGATCATTTTTGATAACTATGGGGTGTGGCTTTGTCTGAAGCTAATTGCTCTGCCTGATGCCATAACGCAGTCGTAGAGAAGTTATTTATTGTTTGCAAGATGTTTTAGATATAGTGAAAATATGATAAAGTACAATAGTGAATAAGATGAAGTATAATGAAGTAAAAGGTAAGTACAATACAGAATCATAGAAGTGTAACAGTGCATGATTGGACCATTTAGCCAAACGTTATCATGCCTGCTTTGAATAGGACTTTCCATTCAATTTCAATTCCTGTGGTTTCTGAGACATCCTCAAGTGTCTATTCAGTTCTGTTTGAAAACACTAATCAGCTCCACTTCCATCGATCCTACAGGTAGTAAAGTCCAACATACAACCTCCTCTCCGTGTAAAGCAAAACCTATTCCTGCATGACGATATGTTCCCCCCCCCCACCCTCTTCTTCTATCCCCCACTCTGGCTTCTTAACTTTTCTTATCTGCATATCACCTCCTCCCGATGCCGCTTCTCCTTCCCTTTTTCCCATTGTCCACTCTCCTCACCTATCAGATTCTTTTCCTTTCTCCCATGGTCCACTCTCTTCACCTATCAGATTCCTTCCCTTTCTCCCATGGTCCACTCTCCTCACCTATCAGATTCTTTTCCTTTCTCCCATGGTCCACTCTCCTCACCTATCAGATTCTTTCCCTTTCTCCCATGGTCCACTCTTCACCTATCAGATTCTTTCCCTTTCTCCCATGGTCCACTCTCCTCACCTATCAGATTCTTTCCCTTTCTCCCATGGTCCACTCTCTTCACCTATCAGATTCCTTCCCTTTCTCCCATGGTCCACTCTCCTCACCTATCAGATTCCTTCCCTTTCTCCCATGGTCCACTCTTCACCTATCAGATTCCTTCCCTTTCTCCCATGGTCCACTCTCCTCACCTATCAGATTCCTTCCCTTTCTCCCATGGTCCACTCTTCACCTATCAGATTCTTTCCCTTTCTCCCATGGTCCACTCTCTTCACCTATCAGATTCCTTCCCTTTCTCCCATGGTCCACTCTCTTCACCGATCAGATTCCTTCCCTTTCTCTCAAGTTCCACTCTCATCACCTATCAGATTCCTTCCCTTTCTCCCATGGTTCACTCATCTCACCTATCAGATTCTTTCCCTTTCTCCCATGGTCCACTCTCCTCACCTATTAGATTCCTTCCTCTCCAGCCTTTGACCTTTCCTACTCACCAGGTTTCACCTATCACCTTCTGGCTCTCCTCTCTCCCTCTCCCCACCTTTTTCTTCTGGTGTCTTCCCCCTTCCTTTGCAATCCTGAAGAAAAGTCTCGGCCCAAAATATCGACTGTTTATTCCTCTCCTCAGATGCTGCCTGACCTGCTGAGTTCCTCCAGCATTTTGTGTGTGTTGCTTTGGATTTCCAGCATCTGCATAGTCTCTTGCATTAACTGTTTCTGCACACCCTCACCAATGCTTTTGATGATTACTTTGAAATTGTGCCCTTAAATAAGAACTAATGGGAATAGTTTTCCTTTATTTACCATATCCAAACAGATTACCTTATCCTACCTCTATCAAGTCTCTTCTCAACCTCCTTGGGTCAAAGGAGAATAACCTCTTCTTCTTCAGACTATCTATATAGCTGAAAAATAGTAAACAAGAAATTAAGAGAACTGAAGATAAACAGAAGAGATTCTGCAGATGCTAGAAATCCAGAGTAACACACATAAAATGCTAGAGGAACTCAGCAGGTCAGGGAGCCCTACATCAGGGCTCAACAGTCAGGCTACATTTGTGGCTTTGTGACCAGTACTCAGTGCTGCTCTACAATATAACTTAAAAGAGAGGGCATACAAGGAAGCCGTAGTTAGTGGGAAGATAGAAGATTGGGAAGCGTTTAAAAACTTGCAGAAGGAAACTAAGGAGGTCATTAGGAAGGAAAAGAAGAATTATGAAAGGAAGCTGGTGACTAATATCAAAGAAGATGCTAAAAACTTTAAGTATACAAAGTGTAAAAGAGAGTTGAGGGTAGATGTAGGACCAATAGCTTGCACATTACCCTGATCTGGAAATACATTGCCTTTCCTTTATCACTGGGGAAATATATTTGGCTGAAAGACTGCTGATGTTCACAACGTGTCTATGAAAGAGCTTTGCCAGAATTGTTGTTGGAATCAGCGTTGCTTGGGAGTGCAGCCCACGTGTACCAAGCTGAGTGCACGGATATTCTAACTTCACAGGTATCCGGCTGCTTGTACAATATTTAAATGCTTGAAAAGAACTCAAAAGATAGATAGGAATAGAAAATTATATAATGGTCAGTGGATCAAATAACATCCTTGGAGAAAACCTTCAGAAAGGAAATACAGGAGCCTGAAGACACAAACTAAATGTTTTAGGAACACCTTTCTCCCCCTCTACCATCGGATTCCTGAACCAAGCCATGAACACTACCTCACTATTTTCATTCCCTTTGTGGTCTCTTTGTGCATTACTTATTTAATTTAATTTTTACGCATATTTCTTATTTTAATTTATAGCATTTTTATGTATTTCATTGTACTTCTGCCGCAAAACAACAAATGTCATGACATACTGCATTTCAATGATATCAAACCTGATTCTGATTCTGAAAAGAGGCGGGGAGCCATTTCAAATATTAATGCTTCTCAGTCTGGGAACCACAGACCTAAAAAGCAACAGAACAAAGAAAAAGAAAAGAAAACAGGATGATTAGCTTTATTTCAGGCAAGCACAAAATTAAAAGGAGCAGGTTATTCCAGTTGACTGCCTTTCTTCAATTATAAAATATTTTGGCTATGTATGGGTGGGAGCTCTTCTGCAGGTAATACATATGGCTCACAAAATGAGATCATGTTTCACAAACAATGCATTAAATTGCACGGCCAACCACTGAGATGGATTTGGGAAAAGCAAGGGAGGGAGCTAAGTATTTACTGGGATGTTTTATTAGTATAAATCTGATAGACCAAGAATTTAAAATTATATTGAATATTATTTTAGCACTTACAGTGAATTTCTAGGTGTGTGCTATAAGAAATTCCTTAGCTCCATTATTATAACACCCCCTAGCCAGTGCTTTAAAGTAACAATCTTTACAGTTTTAATCTCTACTGTTTCTGAGTTACCATTTGCCGAAAAGGTTGCATTTTACTCTCGTTCTACCCTGTACCGAGAGAGCTAAAAGCCACGACTTAGTCAATATACTGCTTGTTTCATCTTTGAAGAAGAAATTATTAAAAGCTTCCCTGCCATATAATAACAAAAAAGTTCAGGAGTAGGATGAATGGGTAAATAACTGCAACTTTTAAAATGTATTCAGTTTCAGGCATTGCAGGCGATACCAACATTCATTGCTCATCCCCTTTTGCCCATAAGAAGATAATGGTGAGACATCTTCATGAACCACTGCAATCATTTGGTAAATGTATTCCCTACCTTGATGGTGTGGCAATATCTTTATAAATCAGGTAAATGTGTGATGGAGGGGAATCAGCAAATGATGCTCTTCCCATCAGTCTACTCTTCTTTTCCTTCTTGATACTAAAGATTACAGGTTTGGGAGTGTATTTCAATGATGTTGTGGAAATCTGTCTTATTTCATAGAGTTTACAGTAGCCCAACAACTGCAGGACTGAGCCCACTTGAAGCCATTGGCCGAACCCTGTCCTGGGGTTACAGGACTGTGTGTGTACGTGGCTGGGGCGTGCTTTGCTGCTGTTGCATTGTTGCTTGTTGTGGTCTCTGTTGTTCTGCCGTGCATTGTGGGCATGCAATGTTGCCACCAGAATGTGTGTTGGTTTTTAACGCAAAAGATGCGTTTCGCTGTACGTTCCAATATATGATCGGTCTCAGCCTGATCTTTATGTCCTTTGGTACTCGAACAGCTCTGTAAACGTTTCAGTTAGCAAGCCACTCAGTGATGGACATGTACAAGTTCAAGTTCGAATTTATTGTCGTTCAAATGTCCACATGAATACAGCTAAACAAAGCATCATTCTACCGGGGCCAAGGGCAAAGCAGAGTACATATATCACACATAGCACGTAAAATAATATTAACAGATAATAAAAATATTCTGCTTTTGTACAAGTTGATATAAAGTGCATAAACAACATGTAGTTAAAAATACAACAATATTGCTGCTCCTGGTGCTGCCACTAATAATGTGTACTGGGTGGTAACAGGGTGTTCCGAAGTCTCACAGCCTGGGGGAAGAAGCTGTTACTCAGCCTAACAGTCCTTGCTTTTCTGCTGTGGTACCTTCTGCCTGATGGCAGGAGTTCAAAGAGATTGCGGGACGGATGGGAGGGGTCCTTGACATGTAGGTTTCCCACTTAGTACAGTCTGACTGGTGGAGCTCCAAATGCTCCGGATTCAAAGATTCAAGATTCAACGTCCATTTATTATCAAGGAATGGATGAATTATACAACCTTGAGATCTGTCTGCTTCCAGGCAGCCACAATGCAATTTAAGGAAGAGCCCAATTTAAATAGAGCCCAACACCCAACGCGCAGAGAAAGATAAAAATATGTAAACCATGCAAATAATAAAAACGAGCACAGCATTCTGAACCAAATTGAGTCCATAGATCCAAATCCCTGGAACAGCCTGGAGTAGGCCGAAGCCTCAGTGCCAGCTTATCGCCACAAAGCTCACAGACACAGACCACAGCAGCTGGGCAGCCTCAGCCTCATTGTCATGGAGAGAGGAGTGAAATTGGCCCAACTCTCACCTCTGGTCCGGACACCCTGCCTTTCCAGTCTATCTGGGCTGGCATTTAATTTCTCCAAGCAGTGGATCGTGCCTTGCTTTGAGACCCAGGCCCTGCCACAGTGTAACGCTCTGGGCCTAGACCACTCAGTGATCCACTCTGGGCCTCGTCGCCCAGCCTGAAGCCGTTCTCAGCCTCTCCAAACTGGCTTGGTGTTCACAGCGATCAACCTCACACCCAAGTTGATTGGACGGATATTCCCCTGCCTCGATTTCCCTCCAACTCCACCTGCATTGATTTTGCATCACACCAGCACAGCTCATTCCTTAAATTCACTTCACCTTTGTTCACCTCTTCATTGTTTGTGCTGATAGTTTACCACAATTTACTTCAGAAAAGGCGTTATTAATAATGTTTTTACTTGACTTGCCTTTCAAACTACCAATAGGCTGTCCCTCGCCTTCAGTAGTGCCATCTGTAACCAGAACATACTGAATCTTTTTCTTACAGAGTTGCTGTGAAATTATTATCTGCCTCTTAAGATAGTGTGTATTATGAATAGAGGCCAAGTGGATTGGCTCAAACAGAAGTATGAATTAACATTCCAGTAGTGCTTTTCACAGCTATTTGGTCCCAACTGACTTTACAACAATGAACCAAGTACTTCAGAACTACAGTTAATATCGCAATGAAGGGCAAGTAGTAGTTAATTAGCACAAACTAAACCAGATAATGGCTAACGAATGTATCTCTAGTGAAAACAACAATTGACCAGGCCATCATTTGAAACTTCCCCTGAGAGAATATTTGGTGCTACAGTCTAAGACAAAGACAAAAGTTAGTGAATTTATTATCAAAGTATGTTTATGTCCACATACTACCTTGAGATTAATTTTCTTGCAGGTATTTACAGGGACATAAGGAAATTCAATAGAATTTATGGAACAGTTACATAAAGATTGGCATAGAACCAATGTGCAAGGGAAGACACTTGATTTAATCCCAACTTTGAAGGTCCAATACTCCTTCTGTCTTGAACAAGTGCTATCATACATGTGTTCAGCCAAAGGAAAGACTATTTAAAAGAATCATTGGCTATTTACAGGTTAGTTTGGCAGTGTAATTAGTGCAACTGCTTTGTGTACAGACCTGACTTTGGTAACTGCATTCTCTCTGTTTCCATGTCTCCTTGTCATCACATGGGTTTCTAAGCTTGTCCCAGTTTTTTCCCAAAATAAGGGATGTGCTATTTCGGCAGTCAAATAGTTAATGTAAATTGCCCTTGTTAATAAACCTGTTGTGGAAGAACTGAGAGGGAGAAGTTCAGGCAATTCAAGAGGGCAAACATAGTTAGTGTAGTTAGCTTGATGATAGAAACATAGAAAACCTACAGCACAATACAGGCCCTTTGGCCCACAAAGCTGTGCCGACCATGTCCTTACCTTGGAACTTACCTAGGGTTACCCATAACCCTCTACAGTATTTTCCTAAGCGCCACGTACCTTTCCAGGAGTCTCTTAAAAGACCCTATCGTTTCCGTCTCCACCAGGGTTGCCGGCAGCCCATTCCACGCACTCACCACTCTGCGTAAAAAACTTACCCCTGATATCTCTTCTGTGCCTACTCCCCAGCACCTCAAACCTATGCCCTCTCATGCTAGCCATTCTAGCCCTGGGAAAAAGCCTCTGACTATCCACGTGACTGATGCAGCAGCCCTTTTCCATGCAATTTGACTGGTTGATCAGCCCTTCAGCTATCCATTCTGGATCCAGAGTCATAGAGCACTAAATCACAAAAGCAGACACTTTGCCCCATCTGGTCCATTCTGCCTAGTCCCATAGACCTGCACCCGGACCATAGCCCTGCATAACCCTCCCATCTATGTACTGATCCAAACTTCTCTTATAGGTTGGCACGGGACTCCATTCACTGCTGGCAACTTGTTCTCACCACCCGCTGAGTGAAGAAGCTCTCCCTCATATCCACCTTAAACATTTAATCTATCACTCTTACCCTCTAGTTCCAGACTTAATGGAGAAAGCCTGCTTACATTTACCCAATCTGCTACATACCACTCATATGTTATATACAGCTCTATCAAATCTCCCCTCGTCTTCCAACGCTTTGGGTAATAAAGTACTAGCATGTTCAACCATTCCTTATAACTCAGGTCTTTGTACATTTTTGTACATTCTCTGCACTCTTTCAATATTATTGATATCTTTCAAAGTGCTGAATTCAGGTTTTGCATAAACCATTTGCAGTGTGATTGGCATAATGGGTAGAGGGAACCAGAGGAGAGCAAGTTGCGATGAAGAGAAGGAGGAGAAGGTCTCTGTGCAAACACACCAAAGGTCTCACTCCCATCTCACCAACCTGAACAACACAAAAGATGTTTGAGCTTCCAAATGGTGAGTGACTAAGATGAGCAAACCTATGAGTTATAGGTGTGACACTTGCAGTGGTGCTAATTGAGGGTGGGGTGAAGTATGTGAATGTTAGGTATGAGTCCTGATTGGCAGAGATTACAGGCAGTTTTGAAGTGGAGGTATGGTGCATCACGTTGTGCCTGAAGAGGAGGTTGATATAATCACTAACTTGCAATCATTGGATTTGTCATGGCATTGTATTCAGGATGTTTGTCTCTTTTTCACTTCTGGCATTCCTAAACGGAATTTCTGTTCCTGTTCTGTGGGTTCTGAGATGGCTGAAGAGATGTATCTGGGACCTGCCAATTGTGGGGCAGGTAGTGAGTGGGTAGTTTCGGATGTTGTTAGGTGTCTATCCAATTCTACCTTTCTATTTCAAATATTGTCATGCCAAGTATTCTTATGACTCAGTGAGGACCTTACATGTTTCCTGGAGACATTCAGAATATCAGATTAGGAGTGATCTGAACTGGGTGTTTTGGGAGAGGATGCTGGCATCAGCTAACTATCTTGATAATTTATTTGGAAGTTCTAATGTTTGCAATTTTGGTGCTAGTTCTCCAATACTTTGAGGTGCTTAGCCCTCCAAATGTGTACATGATCTTGAATAGAAACTGTTACATTTTATAACTCCAAAGCATAAAACTATTTAAAAGGAAAAACAGGCGAGCTGCGAATGCGAGTCTAACTTCGTTTTTTTAACTTTAATGACATATGCCATTCATGTGCTTTGTACACATAATCATAATAAATTATTTAAGCAACAAAGAATGCTTAATCAAACAAAATATTTACAATATTACTCAAATATTACTGAAATATTAGATACACAACACTCCTCCCTGCTTAGCTATCAACTCCAACTCAATATAAAACTCATCTCAACTTACATTCATATATACACACTTTACTATATAATACAACTATTATGTAGACATCCACAGTATAGTAAATTTTAAATGTTAAGTTGTCCTATTCAGGCCTAAAGATTAATTGCTATGGAGTAATTCTTATTCTTGTGTGATAGTGTTTTTCCTGGCAAGGTGGATCACTGTTTTGCCAGTGAGACTTGCGACTGTGAAATAATCTCAAGTTCTGAGGCCTCTCTATGGCAGTTGTAAGAGTTGACTCTGAGACTGTAGGAAGTGGTTCTGACAGCTCTGAACATCGTTCTTATCCTTTTCTTGGGTTTTCTCTCTGAACCTGCTTTGAGATGCTTGCTTCTCTCCTGGTCTCAGCTTTTTATCTCTCTTTATCCTGCTCCTCTTCTTTCTCACATTCCTCCTCTTTTTCATGCCTTTCTCTTTCTTGCTCATGTTCTTTCGCTGTCAGTTCTCTCCTTTCCAACTTGTCCTTCTTTTTCTTGACCTTTTTCTTCTAGCTTCTTGTGTGTATCTCTGATTTTGCTAATTTCACAAGAAATTAGGTCTTGTTTATCCTTTTCCATTTTCATAGTACTTATGTAAACCACCCCCATCTTTTCCGTTTTCTTCTTTCTAGGATGTGTATTTTGATCTTGGGAAGGTGCGTTTAGTTCTTTGGTGTATTCTCTTATTAATCCTTCTATTGCTTCCTTTATGATCTGATCTCTCCTCTTGGTTTCCTCATCCACAACATCATCCAACAAATCACAGAATGCTGGTGGAACGCAGCAGGCCAGGCAGCATTTACAGGAAGAAGTATAGTCAACGTTTCGGGACAAGACCTGGCCTGCTGTGTTCCATCAGCATTTTGTGTGTGTTGCTTGAATTTTCAGCACCTGTAGATTTCCTCATGTTTGCATCATCTGTCAAATCCTCTGTTGTCATATCTCCATTGTTTCCTTTCTTTTTGACCATCCATTCATCCAGCTGGGCTTTGGTCTCTGCACGTACTTATACAAACAATATTTTGTCTCTCACTTGAAGTCCATGATGTACACAGGATAGATTCTGGTTCCTCATACTGACAAAAGCCGAATGCTGGCAACTTTCCTGAAGTTCCTTCAACTCTCTTCCAGCTTAAAACCAAGCTACAGTTCACAATTAACTGCTTGATTAACATATCAGAAGCTTTTTCAGATATGTTGCCTACAAAAACTGTTGTAGTTGGACCACTGTTTTCATCACTTTCACAATTCTTCTGAGCAGCATGGGCATTCCTTGGTCCAATATGCTTTCTAACCAGAGGCACAGGGGTCGGCACCAATACCTGTTTACACTCTGTTGGACAGTGGTTCATGGTGTACAGCATTGAGGTAGTTGTGGCATTATCCAGTACCTTTCCTAATTTTCTTTCTGTTGACTCTATTGAAGGGGATGTGGCATACAAATGCTGGATGGATCTCCATTCAAGCTCAATTTGTCTCAGCTACTCATGTCTCCACAGTACTAGCCCTCTTGTTTTTACCATATACAAGCCCAATGTGGCATGTTGGCTGTTTGTAACTTGTTACCGTTACAAATATCATTCCCACTGGACTTATCTTTTCTCCAGTATAAGTTCCTAGTTGGATATCTGCAGGCCTCAGTTCAGTATCTTTGAAAAGCCTTTCAAAATGATTTTGCGAAATGACTGAAACAGCAGAGCCAGTGTCCAATTCCAATTTAATTAATTTGCTGTTCACTTCTGGTGTAAACCAGACCAGACTATGTAACAATTTCTTCCCCCAAGCTATCAGACTCCTCAATACCCAGAGCCTGGACTGACATCTTACTGCCCTATTGTCTTGTTTATTATTTATTGTAATGCCTGCACTGTTTTGTGCACTTTATGCAGTCCTGGGTAGGTCTGTAGTCTAGTGTAGTTTTTTTCTGTGTTGTTTTTTACGTAGTTCAGTCTAGTTTTTGTACTGTGTCACGTAAACCATGGTCCTGAAAAACGTCTCATTTTTACTATGTACTGTACCAGCAGTTATGGTCGAAATGACAATAAAAGTGACTTGACTTGACTGGATTACTTGTCTGTTGTAGATCTCAAGGCTACCCAGTCCTCTCATCATTATCAGACTTTTCATCAACAGCATGCAGATTAATGGTCCTTTTGAAACTGCAATTTTAATTTTTATCTTTATCTGTTTCCTGTGCAGGGTTTTTATTTTTGCCTGTCCAAGATGCTCTTTGTATGTGGCCTACCTCACTGCATTTTCTACAAGTTTCAATTTCAAACCTGCATTGATCTGGTGTAGATGAGACCCTGCCACAATGATAACACAATTTGTTTGGCCTGGCAGGTTTCTGTTTAGATGTTGCAATTTTGTTCGTGCTGACTTCTATTCCTGACTGCATCTCCACTGTGTCTATCTGTGGTTTCCATTGATACAGCATTTTCAATTGCTGTTTTCAGTGTAAGCTGTGCTTCAGTTAGGGGCCATTCTTGAATGCTTTTTTATAAGATAGGAGAGGACAGTGGACCATGGGAGAAAGGGAGGGAGGAGGGGCTGATGATGGAGGTGATGGGCAGGTTAAGAGAAGAGAAATGGTATGACAGGAGCCTGAATCTCAAATAGAAAGAGAGGAGGGGTGGGGAAGAAATTACAGGAAGATGGGGAAATTGTCAGGTTGGAAAGTACTGAATAAATTATGAGGTGTTGCTCTGGAGATGAAGTGCAGGACTGAAGTGACAAACATTGAGATGAAGCATTGAGGTTTTCCAACATCTTGTTGGCTGATAAGACTGAATGGACTTCTGTTGGTTGGAATCAAGGACATTTTGAAGTGCTCTTTCTGAGAACAACAGAGCACTGACCAGCATTCTGTGCTTGATAAGTACTGCAAAGTTCGTGGTGGATGTTTAGGTCAGGGACGACTCTGACTGTCCTGAGAACAGTCAAATAACTACTATATCTATAGTAGTTATTTGTATAATTCAATCTCCTAGTCATCATCTGTTGTTAATATCACAGGATTTTAAATGAATCCCAGCCATCAAACAGCTGCAACAGATATTTTGCCATTATTTGAGTTGTAATGGTGGCTCCTGTCCAAGAGTGTTTGTATTTAACATCAATCCAATCTTGGATTTCCTCGATATTGTCATCAAACCAGTCTCAGCATTTTGTTGGATATGCTTGTCTCATATCTAGTGCAGAGGAGATTTACAAGGATGTTGCCAGGACTTGGGAAACTGAATTACAGAGAAAGGTTGAATAGGTTAGGACTTTATTCTCTGGAGCGTAGAAGAATGAGGGGAGATTTGATTGAGGTAAATAAAATTATGATGGGTATAGATAGAGTGAATGCAAGCAGGCTTTTTCCACTGAGGCTAGGGGAGAAAAAAAAACAGAGGATTGGTGAAGAGGGAAAAGTTTTTTCCCATGGGGGGGGGGAGCTTCTTCACACAGAGAGTGGTGGGAGTGTGGAATGAGCTGCCAGATGAAGTGGTAAATGCGGGCTCATTTTCGACACTTAAGAAAAACTTGGACAGGTACATGGATGAGAAGTGTATGGAGGGATATGGTTCAGGTGCAGGTCAGTGGGACTAGGCAGAAAAATGTTTTGGCACAGCCAAGAAGGGCCAAAAGGCCTGTTTCTGTGCTGTAATGTTCTATGGTTCTACTGTACCTTTCCCTCAAGAGGTACCTGGCAGCTTTAAGGAATGAAGAGCAGCTTGAAAAAGTCTTGGTAAAGAATCAGTATGTCTCTTTACAGCGTCATCAGTTATACTCCTGTTATACAGTTATAGTGTTATAGTCTTGTTATAAAGTGAGAGTTATACTTGTGTCACATTGATGTCATGGTCAAGAAAGCTCATCAATGCCTCTACTTCTTCAGGAGGCTAAAGAGATTTGGCATGTCCCCGTCGACCCTTACCGATTTTTATCAATGCTCCATAGAAGTAAGGACTAATCTATACTTCTGCCACAGTAAAGCAGCTAGCATAATGAAAGATGCCATTCAGCCCAGACATCTTCTCTTCTCATCTTCTCTTCTTTTCTCTCCTGTTGGGTATAAGAAACAAAAGCCTTAAAACTTGTACCAGCAGGCTGATGTACAGCTTCTATTCCAGTTATCAGACTCTTGAACTGCCCTCTTGTATGTAAGATGGATGGTTAACTTCACAATCTATCTATTTATGGTACTGCACTTTATCGTTTGCCTATACTATACTTTTTGGTAGTTTGTACACTTAATTCTGCATTGTCATTGTTTTAGCCTTTTCTTCCTCAATGCACGGTATAAATATCTAATCTGTATGAACAGTATGCAAGACAAGCTTTTCACTGTATGTTGATACATATGACAATAATAAACCAATATCAGTAGAAATACCATATATACAAGATTATGGCGGGGTTATGATAAGGTTCGTGCAAGCAGGCTTTTTCTACTGAGATTGTATAAAACTAAAGGTCATAAGTTAAGGTTGAAAGGTGAAATGTTTAAGGGGAACATGAGAGGGAACTTCTTTACTCAGAGGATGTTGCAAGAGTGGAATGAACATGGAATGGCAACCTACCTCAATGACTATTCGTCCAGTAGCACTTACATCCACTGTGATGAAGTGCTTTGAGAAGTTGCTGATATCAACTCCTGCTTGAGGAGCAACTTGGATCCACTCCAACTTGCCTACCGTCACAATAGGTCAACAGTAGATGCCATTTCATTGGCTCTTCACTTACCCCTGGAACATCTGAACAGTGAGGGTACATCAATCGGAAAGTACAGCTCTGCGTTCATTGAGTACAGCTCTGCGTTCATTGAGTACAGCTCTGCGTTCATTTCTCAAAGCTAATCAATAAGCTCCAAGTTCTAGGCCTCAATACCTCCATGTGCAAATGGATCCTCGATAATTGATTTCTACACTTGCAGACCCGGGTCAGTTTGGATCGGCAACAACACCTCTAACAATCACCATCAACACAGGCTGTGTGCTTATCCCCTTGCTCTACTCGCTTTATGCTTATGACTGTGAGGCTAATCACAGCACCAATGCCATACTAAGGTTTGCTGATGACACCACTGTCACTGGCCAACTCAAGGGTGGTGATGAATCAGCGTAATTGAGGGAGAGTGAATATCTGGCTGCTTGGTGCCACAACAACAACCTACCACTCAATATCAGCGAGACCAAGGAGATGATAATTGACTGCAGGAGAAGGAAACCGGAGAACCATGAGTCAGCCCTCACTGGGGGATGTGAGCTGAAGAGCTTCAGAAACTTTGAATTCCTCAGTGTTAATATTTCAGAGGATCTGTCCTGGGTCCAGTACATCAGCGCCATTACAAAAAAAGCACTGCAGCACCTCTACTTTCAGAGAAGTTTGTGAAGGTTCGGCATGCCATCTAAAACTTTGACAAACTTCTATAGATGTGTGGAGGAGAGTATATTAACTGGCTGCATCACAGCCTGGTGTGGAAACACCAACGCCCTTGAATGGAAAAGCTCACAAAATTAGTGGATACCCCTCAGTCCTTCATAGGTAAAGCACTCCCCACCACTAAGCACATCTACAAGGAGCAGCATCACAGGAAAAAAAGATCCATCATCAAGGACCCCCATCATCCTGACCATGCTCTCTCTCGCGCCGCTACCATTAGTCTGGAGGTACAGGAGCCTCAGGACCCACATCACCAGCTACAGGAACAGTTCTTCAGCCTCAGCCTTCAGGCTCTTGAACTCCAGTTGACATCGTTCACCCCAACACTGAACTTTTCCCATAAGGGCACTTCATCTTATGTTCTTGATATTTATTGTTTTTTTGTATTAGCAGAGTTTATTGTCTTCTGCACATTGGTTGCTTTGTTGTGTGCGTTTTCATTGATTCTATGGTGTTTCTTCATATCTACTGTGAACGCTTGGGAGAAAATGAATCTCAGGGCTGTATATGGTGATGTATATGTACATAGTTTGATAATAAATTTACTTTGGACTTTGAGCTATCATTGGAAGAGGTGGATGTAGGTTTAACATTTAAATGAAGTTAGTATAAAAACATTGGTGGTGGGTGGAGATACGTTTCTACCAAAGGAGGTGTAAGGCTCTCTTCCCTTTGCTAGCCTGTAGGTCACTCTTGGGCAAGTTGTGGCACTTGCTTAGTTCCCCTGTAAGGGTCATGTGAAGCGATTGGAGCAGGTGGTGGATGGCCGTATGAGCATCTGGTGCATATCACAAGTCCTGGTTATGTGACCACTGACACCAGGCAGACAAATTCTGGAGAGTATTGATAATGGCTGGAGTCACCTGTCTTGTAAAGACTCTGCCCAGAAGAAGGCATTGGTAAACTTCTTCTGCAGAAAATGTTCCCAAAAACAATCATGGTTATGAAAAGAGCTTGATTTCCCTCATCATATGACATGGTACACAACAAACAAATGAGTATAAATACACAAGTGAGAAGGGTATGAAGGGCTATGTTCCAGGTATGGGTCAATAGGATTTGGCAGAATAACAGCTTGTCATGGGACGAGATGGGATGAAGGGTCTGATTCTGTGCTGTTGTGCTCTATGATTCTATGACCATGATGGAACTGGCTGAGTCTACAACCCTCTGCAGCCTCTTTCAATCCTGCACACTGGTGTCACGATGTGCTCTGGTAATGTCAGACCCCAAGTGCGGAGGAAAGACAAACTCCAATGTAGCAATGCCGACCGAGATCTATTCTTGAGATTTCTTACGGAACGTTGGTGGCTTGGTCAAGTACTACTGCGAGACATAACATTCTCAAGACTAGGACCCCAGAACTAGCACTAATCAGGCGTCCGCTTAAATAATCCAAGTTACACGGAATCCCCAATTGTATCAAAATAAACTGAACAAGTTTAAACAGAAAGAAGCAGGAGACATTACAAAGAGCAATTCACTCAAGGAAAACCACAAGGTACTCTAAGTGATTAACAATTCTCGTTAAATAACAATTAACCAATTCTGGTGTTCTAAAAGCCTTGGAAAAGCCCAATGCTCTCCAGCTCACTGCACAAGCCCAAAGGGCTCATGACAATTTGAGTCTCTACATCTGGTAGTGATGCAACCCACCAGCATACTCTTCACAGTATATCTGTAGAAATTTACAATGGGCTTTGGTGACATATCAGATCTCCTCAAACTGCTGATGAAGCATAGCTGCTGGCATGCCTTCTCTGTGATGTGCTGGACAATGTCAGTGTTGTCCAATCTCCTGGTCATCTTCTTGATAGTATGGAAACTTACTTGACACCCTGCTATCAAAAGCCCCCAAGAAACATTTTTGCCATTGTTTTAGTCATGATGGTGGCTCCAATCCAAGAGGCCTTGTGTTTAATATTAATTAATTTTTGTATACCCTGGTTATTTTCAATCAAACCAGACTGAGCATTTTGTTAGACCTGCTTGTCACTTGGTACCTTTCCCTCAAGAGGTGCATGGCATCTTTAAGCAATGTTGAAAAAGTCTCAGCATTTTAGAAACATAGAAAACCTACAGCACAATACAGGCCCTTCGGCTCACAATAGTGTGCCAAACATGTACTTACTGTAGAAATTACCTAGGGTTATCCATAGCCCTCTATTTTTCTAAGCTCCATGTACCTATCCAAGAGTTTCTTAAAAGACATTATCATATCCGCCTCCACCACCATCGCAGGAAGCCTATTCCATACACTCACCACTCTCTGTGTAAAAATCTTACCCTTGACAGCTCCTCAGTACCTGCTTCCAAGCACCTTAAAACTGTGCCCTCTCGTGTGAGCCATTTCAGGCCTGGGAAAAAGCTTCTGACTATCCACACAATCAATGCTTCTCATCAGCTTATACATCCCTATCAGGTCACCTCTCATCCTCTGTTGCTCTGAGGAGAAAAGGCCAAGCTCACTCAATCTATTCTCATAATAAGGCGTGATCCCCAATCTAGGCAACATCCTTGTAAATCTCCTCTGCACTCTTTCTATAGTATCCACATCCTTCCTGTAGTGAGGTGACCAGAACCTGAGCACAATACTCCAAGTGGGGACTGACCAGGGTCCTACATAGCTGCAACATTACCTCTCGGCTCTTGAAATCAATCCCACGGTTGATGACGGCCAATACACCGTATGCCTTCTTAACCACAGTGTCGACCTACGCAGCAGCTTTGAGTGTCCTATGGACTCGGACCCCAAGATCCCTCTAATCCTCCACACTGCCAAGAGTCTTACCATTAATACTATATTCTGCCATCATATTTGACCTACCAAAATGAGACAACTCACACTTAACCTGGGTTTAACTCCAACTACCAATTCTCAGCCCAGTTTTGCATCCTATCAATGTCCCACTGTAACCTTTGACAGTCCTCCACACTATCCACAACACCCCCAACCTTTGTGTCATCAGCATATTTACTAATCTATCCCTCCAATTCCTCATCCAGGTCATTTATAAAAATCACGAAGAGAAGGGGTCCCAGAACAGACCCCTGAGGCACTCCACTGGTCACCAACCTCCATGCAGAATATGACCCATCTACAACCACTCTTTGCCTTCTGTGGGCAAGCCAGTTCTGGATCAACAATGCAATGTCCCTTGGATCCTATCCCTCCTTACTTTCTCAATAAGCCTTGCATGGGGTTCCTTAACAAATGCCTTGCTGAAATCCATATACACTACACCTACTGCTCTACCTTCATCAATGTGTTTACTCACATCCTCAAAAAGTTCTATCAGGCTCATAAGGCACGACCTGCCTTTGACAAAGCTATGTTGACTATTCCTAATCATATTATGCCTCTCCCAATGTTCATAAATCCTGCCTCTCTGGATCTTCTCCATCAACTTACCAACTACTGAAGTAAGACTCATTGGTCTATAATTTGCTAGGCCATCTCTAATCTCTTTCTTGAATA